>NC_136536.1:23538870-23821370 GCF_910591455.1 Pholis gunnellus | reverse complement strand
GAGCGACTTCATTCTCTGCTCAGGACACCATTATATCTTGTTATATCTTTAAATAGTTGTTTGCTGCTATATTAGTGCTGGGAATTTAACATGTTGCACCTTTAAACCACCAAATGTTATCTACAGCTGAAAATAGTACCCCCATAAAAAAACGAAAAACTGACTTTAAAAACGAAACTATACAGAATACTGTATTCATGACCCAACGTGTCTAAATCAGGTGACATTTTGTGTAGATGTAAACTTGATGTCTTGTGTTCGAGTATTTCAGTCTGCTTAAACATCTTTCTATTTTAAAGAGCTGGAACAAGCTGATAAGGAGTGTATATTTGTCTTACACAGTGTTATACTATTAAATAATAAGATAAAGTGACTTTAAAAGGAAATGAAAGGAAAATGGATGTGAAAAGGACAATCCACTTTTAGATATATCAGTTTACTCTTCACAAGAAGAACTGCTCAGGCTCTGGAAACAGTTATTTAATATCTTATCTGGCGCTGAAGGCAGCTCTGTCAAGTTTGATTAAATGACACTGATGATGTCACCAGGGTTATCTCAGCTTGTGCTTGGAGACTTGGAGACTTTTTCTACAGAAAGCCTCCCTTACGAACTGGGAGTGTGGAGTTTGAAGGATGTATAAACCAAAAACCAGGGTATCTCAGCCTAAAGTTAGAGGTATCGCCTTTCTAACTTCATGAAATATTAAATCATACACAGGGTTCAACTCCATAATCATCTATGTGACAATGGTGGATTGTTGCTGCAGTGCTCCACACCAATAATAGGCTCAATGTCAATGCTGTGTATGGCATGCTATGGGAGTGACATCATGAACAATTAAGTAGCAATTAATACAGCTATTGGGGAATATGGAAGATTTTGATGTATTTATCCTCAGTAATTTAAATGTACACTATATGAATTGCATAATCCTCCTAAAGTTTGTTTGCTTTTGTGTTCAGAGTGGAGCATAAGGTTAGCACTCTTTTGAATACCCCAGATCAGGCGGGATTTGGGACGGTGAGGTGCAGGGTTTTGTAAGCTGCTGCAGACAGAGCAGCTTTGGCACTTGTGTGACGATAAGCGCAGTGGTTGATAGCTGCGATAGATGTGTTTCCAGGGTATCTGGCCTGCGTGGTGGAAACTATCACGGAAACTTGTAATGTTGCTATAAATAAATGTCCCTGTCCCCTGTTGCCAGCCACGCTATCATGGTCGCCCTATGGTCAGTCAGTCTTTCTATGTTTCTGTCTCTTCACCTTGATGGCCTACTTTTGAATAATCTGTCTCGTCCTTCTGATCATTAGTTTCAATATTTATTTGTTTATCTGCATACTTGCCAAAGTTAAAATGTTTTATGCTTTACAGACCACCAACTTAAAATGAACTTTATCGCTGCAGTAGTTGTTTTGTAGGGACCTACAATAGGTGAAGGTATCAGCAAAGAGATATCTGACTAAATATGTGTCACTCTCTGATGGCCTGTGTATCTTACTGGTGTACCTCTGGTTTACCTTGGAGCACCTGTTGCTGGTCACACCAGCAGCTGTTGACCTTGTGATACTCCCACTTTACCCACTCTAACGCCCTGTCTCAGGGTGTCTACATTCACACACACACACACACACACACACACACACACACACACACACAGACAGACAGACAGACAGACTACTCTATTTCACCCACTCTTGCAACACCTTGTGTCATTACAGCTACGGTGAGAACCGTCCTTGGTTTATGGGGTCAGATCAGTCTCAATAATTGCAAATGCACACAGAAAGACTCACAAATGCAAACAGAAAGATTCACAAATGCGCACAGAACAATTCACAAATATATTCAATTTACAAATGCACACAGAAGGATTTACAAATATATTCGATTTACAAATGCACGCAGAACGATTCACAAATACATTCCAATGCACAAATAAATAAATTACGATTTATATAAATGTAAAAAAAAATCACAAATATATTTCTGCATTTGTAAGTATTTGTTTGTGGATTTGTATGTATTTGTTTGTGGATTTGTATGTATTTGTTTGTGGATTTGTATGTATTTATTTGTGGATTTGTATGTATTTGTTTGTGGATTTGTATGTATTTGTTTGTGGATTTGTATGTATTTATTTGTGGATTTGTATGTATTTGTTTGTGGATTTGTATGTATTTGTTTGTGGATTTGTATGTATTTATTTGTGGATCGCACTGCATTTCTTTGTGGATTGCTACACATTTGCTTGCGGGTTTTATGAGACTCCCCTGATGACGCTGGATTCACAAATGCGTTTTTTTCAACATAGACCTATCTGTAGCCAATCAGATGTCAGCCTCATTTTCAACCAATCACATGAGCGCAGAATCAGGAAAATAAATACTGTAGCCGTCTGTGTTCACCCAGAGCTCTACGATACCTCATATCAGTAGAGACCGGACCAAACTATCCAGCGTTTGATCCCCGGCTCCACTAGTCGCATTTCAATGTGTCCTTGAGCAAGACACTTAACCCCAAAATTGCTCCCGTTGCTGTGCCTATGGTGTATGTGATAGAATTGTAAGTCCCTTTGGATAAAAGCGTCTGCTAAATGACTGTAATGTAACTCGATCACAAAACCCCGCGTTGAGTTCAAGCGCCAAAGAATTTCTGTGTAACGCATCATCTGTCATAATAAATGTTAACTAATCACTCACTTGTCTCTCCTGATTGAAATAACACTAGACGAGTGGTCTCACTGACATTAAAGCAGAATCAGTGCTGCCACTGTGTCTTTAAATTACAGTGACAGACAATCAAAGGTGTTATTGTGTGTCCTATGGGGGAAAATACACGTACCCTCTTCATCCATCAAGTTTTGCCACATGATACCACATTAATTCAAGTTTCACATTATGTCAAACATTGACAATTTAGATATTTAAATGTAGTTGACTTAGAAGGTCTGGGTTTGTATCTGTGTGTCGACCATTTCGTTTTAACTGGAGAACGTGAGAGGCTGGGTGTGTTTGTCATTGTCCAGAACAGTGTGGTTGTTTCAGCCATGTGATAATGATACCAATTTTATGAAACTTATCACCTACAAATACAGGATATTTTTTATTACAGGTGATATTTGCGACAAATGAAGAGGTAAGCTATATACAGTATGTATTGTTTACCTGTTGGTTGAAACTTGGTTTGGCTGAATAGGCCCGGTTGGGCCCTCTGCAACTCACTTTTGAGCCTGTGATCTCTTGCCCCTCCTCGGTAACTGTTGTGTGTGAGATTAAAATCAATTCCAACTAAATTTCAGTTCAGTCTATCATATTATGAAAATATTAATGACATGTTTAATATATAACAACACATCTTTTAACATTGAAGTGTGTAGTGTCTGTGTGCAGTAGCAGATCCTCACAGGAACCCTGAAAAGAAACATTTGGTGAACGGAAAACAAGCAGAGAGAGAGTAATTCTAGCTGTGTAACTTCTGCCCTGATCTACATCATCACAGCAATATAATTACGCCATACAAACTCAGCACACTCTAATGATGTAAAATGCCATTGTTCCTGGCCCACACCCAAGTGGGTCTTTAGAGTCGACTTGGAGGTTCAACATTGATGATTAACAAATGGGCTGCATTGAGTTCTACCATAGGACGTATTTCACACAGAAAAAGCTGAGGAGTACTGGTTGGTGTCTGGCCCATCACGATCTGCCACGTATAATCTTTTGTATGTTCTGTTACCTTATGGGAACTTGGAGGTGACAGGTTATGTACAGTACACAATGCAGTATGTCTAAGGACATTTATTGTCTTTGGTGCTGATTCATGTGTTGATTCATGTGAATTGTGTTAACAATAGAGCTGACTGCCTCTCTTCATCTGTTTGTTTAGTTTTTGTTTGTGTTACATCCCCAGCTCAGGCAAGGCTGAGCCGGTGGCTAGGAGCTAACAATGCTTACAGTGTGAACAGTGCTGACAGAGCTAACATATTGGACTGTCATTTACCATTGACTGTATATAAGAAGTTGACGTAGTCATCGTGACGTTACTCATTGGTTTGTGGACTGCCGTTATGAAGCCTCGATGTTCAGCGTCGCCATCTTGGATTACTGGCGTCGCCATCTTGGCTTTTTTGCAAACAATGAACAGAAGTTACCATATTTGGAATGCGGAGGAGTGACGTAGAGACTCGATTTACGGCTGTGGTAGCTGCAGCGACCTGTCAATCTCAGTAAACCCGCCCTAAATCATAACCCGCTTTATGGTCTGTTTGACTCTAAATGGACCATCATTTACTAAATGAACATCATGCTGTGTTGAAGAAGACTTAAAACTAGAGATTGAGACCATAAACTCATGTTTATAATGTTTACTGAGGTAATAAATCAAGAGAGAAGTAGAGTCATTTTCTCATAGACTTCTATACAATTGGACTTATTTTTGCAACCCCTGCTGGTCAGTAGAGAGAATGCAAGTTTAAGACATTTCCACATCGGCTTCACTCGGCAAAACCAGAGGTTGACACCTGGTCTCAAGAGTAGCCCAGAACGGGCAAAACAAAACACTGGATCTAGAGAGAACTTTACGTGCTTTTTCGTTTCCTGAAGGAAACCCTAGTTCTCAGACACACTTGGAAAGGACACTTGGAAAGGGAGGGGTGAGTGGAGGGGTATAGAGTTGAATGCAATCTACGACCTCACCATTAGATGCCACTAAATTCTACACACTGTTCCTTTAAGCCAATTGATAAGAAAGGGCATATTGTTTTTACAGAGTTTTGTTAATTTTGTTCCTCAAAACATTCGTCATTTTAAAAGAGGTTACCATTCTCAGTGTAGATATAGTTTATACATCGTCCAACTCTCTCTAGAAACAGCTGTCACATGGCTATCATTGGCACGATGTAGCAGACATATTTCATGCGTGGCTGTGAGTGAAGTCGGCCTTTATGTGCATGTGTAGTGCAGCACATGTGTCAGCTTTCACTGAATAAGTCCAGATGAGACATCTGTTGATCCGCTGCTGTCAACTGTCTATGCTGTTAAAGGGGCAAGTTGCATAATCCTGCTGAAGTTTACAGTGTGGTTGATGCCTGGAGCTCCGTACAAAGTTGTTATGTGCGTCAAGAGGGAATCAATAAAAAGCTGCCATTTGAACAGTCACAGATTGGAAATATAGTGCATGATAGATTATAAATATTTAAATAAGATTAATATTTTTTAACAAGAAAAACAACATTTAAGATTACAGCATTGCAATCTGCTAGCTTTTTTCTTTTCCTCAAGATACTGACACTTGTTTTGAAAAAATGTTTGGAACTGCCTCATAAATAAAAAAATACAACTCTCATAAAAGCTGGTGTTATTAATTTGTTAATGTATTTATCAGATAATATGTTGATATGATATTTGACCTGAAAGCATTTGACTTTAGTTTTAGTTTTTGTCAGTGGCACTCGGGGGTTTCGGAGAGTGCTCCGTGCGTCAGCATCTGTGGAGATGCTCAAAGTGTCGGGGGGGCAGCTGGGTCGCGTGAGAAGAGTCATCTGATGAACACGCACGTTTCTACTGGCCGACACATTGCGTTTCCTTTGACTTTCTCTCTTTCCAACATTTTTTATTTTAGTTATTTTTCCAGTGTTCTCCTTCTTCTGGAGATGAACATAAAAACAGCAGGCGTTGCTTTTCCCACCACACTAAATGCCTGATAGATTCCACGTGGGACTGGACTTGAGGATTACTGAGCTGGATTTATTGTTGAATCAAATGTAATATTAGTAATTAAACACTATTAAAACAACACAATTTCGATACATTTGAAATAAAGAGCATTTTCTCTGAAACAACATTATATCACAGTGAGTTGGTGCTATGCAGACATAAGTGAGCACGCGCGTGCGTGTGTGTGGTTTATTTCTACACACTGTCACTGTAAATCTCAGCGGCTCAAGCAGTTGCTAACTCTGCTATGAGCAGGTGTGGGGGACACCAGCTCATATTGCTCACATGTCTCCCTGAGTGTCATTTCACACTGTAGTGCCATTATTACCAATGCTACTACTGCAGCTTTTAGCACTGCTACTCTTATAATTAGTATTACCATCAGCAGCTTCCAATTATTGTGACTTTTACTATTTGTGATTGCATTCATTTTCATTCATTAATTTAATCAGAATCAACACATTCTTCACATGTATATTCATTTGTCACATTTTTAGCCATTGAATCATTGTTATTTTTATTAAAAAAAACGTAAGACATTTTAATCTAGTTCTAGTCAGTGAAAGTTTCATATCACCTTTGTCATGCAATTTTTATTCTCAGTTATTCATTTGCAAGGAACAAGTACAGAGTGACATTGACAGTTGCAGAAGCAGTGTACGATCTGCTCTACATGTGTATAAAACTGGGGCAAATTTTAAACACTAGTCCCTTGACTCCATCTTCAATATGTAGTGTTATATGGTTACAAGTGGTCAAGTCTTTTGAACCAAAAGTATCTAAGTGGCAGTCATGATAAGAGCCGGTCAAATCTTCTAAATGCTTCCGTTCTGCTCCTTTAACATTCGCTGTTCATGAAAACAAACAATTTTTATGAAGAAGTCTTCGGACCTTAACTGGATGCTATTTTTTTTCGTACTATGTCGTAGGCATTATGCCCACCTCACTTGATTTTGGGGATTTTTGGCTGTCAAACAAATGGGTTTTGGGTCCAATGGGACATTTTTCTGATTATTGGGGTTTCAGAATAATAGATTATCAGAATGATGGGCCTTAATGCGGATCTGGCATCCATCAATGGCTCCCACGTAGTGAGATGAAGGCTGGGTTTTGTAAACCATGGGGAACAGTGTGCTAGTGATAGATTGTATATAACAAGTGGACGTAGTCATCGTGACGTCACCCATTGTGTTTATGGACTGCCGTTTTGATTACGACCATCGCCATGTTGTTTTTTTCACAACCAAACAGAATTGACCATATTTGGAATGTGGAAGAGTGACGTAGAGACTTCGTATACGTCTCTGGTAGCATCAACGACCTGTCAATCACAGTAACCCCGCCCTAAAGCATACTCTGCTTTATGGTCTATTTGACTCTAAATGGACCATCATTTGCTAAATGAACATCATGCTGTATTGAAGAAGACTTGAAACTAGAGATTGAGACCATAAACTCATGTTTACAATGTTTACTGAGGTAATCAATCAAGAGAGAAGTAGAGTCATTTTCTCATAGACTTCTATACAATTGGACTTCTTTTTGCAACCAGAGCAGTCGCCCCCTGCTGGCCAGTAGAGAGAATACAAGTTTTAAGACACTTCGGCATCGGCTTCACTTGGCAGAACCGGAGGTTGCCGCCCGGTGCTATAGCTGTATTCATGGTTTTTGCAGACTGTTTTGTTGCTGTTTCTTGCTTAATTTTCAGTAAGACTGTGTACGCTGTAATGCATAGCTAACATGAAAAACAAGTGCAACAGGTCAAGCAGCTAAATCAACTTTGGAAGAAAAGGTTTGGGTGGAGGAAGTTGCATTTGACCTCCCATAAAATGATTATTTATTAGTTCAAAAAATGTATTAGTACAAAATTAAACATAACTCGTCCTGCGCATGCTCGCTCATAATTTCCTTGCCGTCATTGTTTGGGTGTTGCCATTCTGTTAGACGTGACCAGCTGTTCTCATCGGGATCCTGCTGCTCACGGAAGACGCCGCTCCATTACAAATCTGAGCGCCAAAGATTTTCTGTCAAGACTTCATTATCACACGTCATCTGTTATGTTATAATAAACAATAATCTATTTCTTTCACTTGTCTCTCCAGATTTAACTATCGTTATTATTTTTACTATTATTTCTGCCAATGCTGCTGAGATCGTTCGGCCTACTACTATTAGTACTACTAAGAAGAAGAAAGGTTGGTTAACTGTCAGCCCCGGATGACTCTTGGCAGCTTGTGGAAGTTTAAAAGCCTGTTCAGAAAACAGCGGTGCTCTGACATAATGAAGTGAGCAGAATCTTTGATTCCTCCCATAGACCCAGCGGCCTGCTGTGATGAAAGGGAAGCAGTCCGGAGAGCAGGAAAGGTTGTAAAACAGAGCAGAGGAGTAAAAAAACAACAAACTACAACCAACCCTCAGTGGCTCGGCAGCCACCGAGGCCTAACAAAACAACAGAGTTAAAGATAAATCAGTTCTTTATGTGGTTGGAATGTCCAATAATTAACTGTGCTGGCTGCACTCTGATGCTGCTAGATGCGTTTGTAATAGTTGTTTTTTCCGCATCAGTTTTTCTTCTTCTGACAGAGTCAAATGCACAAATCGAGATATAATAATTCTATTTTATATGGGTTCACAGGTTTGTTTGTTAATTTGTTTCCTTCATAGTTGCTCACTGTGCTCAGAAGGTAGACGAAACCAACTGGCAGCATAACATCGCCCATCCTGAGAGAGTGAGGAACACTCTCTGTGTGTCGCTACGCTGTTAGTGAGGCTTGCTGACCATGCCTGCCAATTCTAGTTTGGAACTGTCCTTCTTTGGGCCCAAACGTTAAGTACACAAAATGGTGTAAAAGAACATCACTGAACAGCTGTTCATTTTGTGACTCAAACTCTAGAAAACCATCAAAGTGTGTATGTGACAGAAAGAGAGAGTGATATTTATTTTGTGTGAGTAGAGTGCCAGGAGGACCTTTGGGCTGTTACTTGATATAATCAATGGCTCCATGCACACTATTACTCACAGATGGTAAAACCAGATCTATAGAGGTGTCATTAGATTTGTTTGTTGTATGATTTGTATGTTGTTCAAAGGTTGGTTCAACCAAACCCCCCCCCCCAAAAAGAGTTTCTTTCCTGTAGTATTTAGCAAAGCCAATAGATTTGCTTTGTATTCCACTCGGGGGGAATGGGAAACCTTTTTCCCCTATGGAGTTTAAAAAACCTTTGAACATACACGCGCACATCAAATTAATTATTTAGCTGTTTTAAGTGTCAAATGCGACAATTGATGGAGCCTTCCCAGTCACAGAAACACTCACACGCGTCCTCCGGCATATGGACGCTCCATGTCTACTCCAAACCACTTTTTACTGAATCTATTGAACAAAATGTGCCTGTGAGATGTGCTGGATGTGATTTCTCTCATCTCATTGTGGTTGTGGAGCGTGATGTGGGATCGTTTTACTGAATTACTGTTGTTTTTTTTTTGTTGGAAATGTGCAGGGCTGGTCTGACATTTATATAAAAGTACACTCTCACTACTACACACACACACACACACACACACACACACACACACACGGTGCACAGAACAGTCCGACCACGGAAGAAACTGTAACGCTAACCAGGGAATGTTGGACTACGATGACAGTTTTCTGGAAAACACATTTTCTGACTGGCCATGCATCTGAACTCTCCCAGAGAACTGTTGGTCATCGTAACAAGCATCATCTACAGTGTGTGAGTGACCGAGTGAAACACTTCAGACTCTCTGGCTGCGTTTCTCATTGGCTTCCAGCAGAGCCTCGTGGTCTTCTGCCAAGTGCAGCCAAATCAGTCTGATAATTGGTCTGAGGCGTCAACAGTGGATAATACAGTCAACTCTCTCTTTCTCTCTCACTCTCATGCAGAGTCAGATAAGTGAGCGTAAATACACAAATGTGTGTGTGTGTGTGTGTGTTTGTCTCTCTCTCTCTCGCTGCTGGATTCTTAGCATGTGGTAGTGTTTAAAAACTCTGTGTTCAGGACAAAACTCAGGCACACTTTCTCGGTGTATGTGTGTGTGTGTCTACCTCTCTCCTCTCTCTCTCTCTTGGATGCCCAACGCCGACATAGTCTTCACAAGGTCTCAATTTCTGTACATTCCTGTGCAACAGAGAAAGCAGATATCCCACGGGGGGGTACCACTCTATAACAAACACCATCCCGGGCCTCAGCATTGAAAGCGCCGCTCCCAGTTAAAAGTCATACGAACCCAGATGCAAGAACCGTCTGCAAGGCAGGCAAATGCTTATGCAAACTAACAAGAGTTCCACACAAGTGTGGAAACTCAAAGTCTTCAAACCTTCCTTCCCGTGCGCCTGTGTGTCCGATGTGTACCCTGCGACAGAAACACTTGAGGGTTTGATACACTGTGTTCTGGATTCTCTTGTCCTTGGCACCGTTAGTTTGGTTTCCATGTCCTGCTTCCACTGTCCAATGTTTGCTGCAGGGAGGTGATTTAAAAAAATGGATGGTGAAATGATCTTATTATACTCCTAATAAACTGAAAGTATTCCATAATGCAGTTCAAAAAGTGGCCTACATGCAACCGTCACTAATCAATGAAATTACAACTTCTGGGTCCGTCACGTGATGCCATTGGGCCCCAAAAGACATTTTCCCATCGACTTGCCTTGGGAAAGACAGTAATAAGACAGAAACTCATCACTTGTTTGCTTGAATAGCTCTTATTTAAATCATTAGGTCATTGAAATTGTGAAATGCACTGAAAAGTGAATCCAGAGTTATTTTTGGACCGAGGGCTGGGAGGCGGGGTTAAAGGATAGCTCAATGGGCCCCACGGATACGGAAGATTGCCAGAAGATCCGGGCATTTTATACTCCAAGTCAATTTTTTATACATCAATGCTTGAAGATGTGTGTAACCATGGCTGTGATTTGTGGTCAAAGTTTGAGTCAGCTGTGGCCGCAGGACTGGACCCCCCCCCCATGCAACGTGACGGCTTTTTGTAAGGCTGGCGGTGATAGTAGCCGTTCCAGCTGATGAGTCTCTTACCTTTGCTGTTAGCAGTTTCACTCTATGGGTAAAAAGATGGATTGCAAAGCACTACATTATTACACAGCTCCAAGTCAGCACCAGTGCGCTCCTGGCTCCCCCCAGGTGTGTCTCATCAGAGATTAATTAGGAGTCTGACCCATCCGCACATGTGTGACATCATTTCTAACCCTTTGACTTGTCATTGTAGGAAAATCATGGGTGTCACGAACGATATTAACGATGGCTCCGCTCGTTTCAACATGTTTTTTGTGTGTAGATATGATTCTGTTGTGACGCAGACCTTCTGCTGTATGTGTGAGAGTGTAAGAGTCAAAAAGCTCTGATGCAGCTGATGTTTTACTCATTGACACTTCAACAGAGTGGATGACCAGGTGTTCTGGCTGAGTGAACCTGCTGCTGACGCCCAATAAGCCAGGCGGGCTGCAGGCCTGCTTCTGGCGAAGGCCCAACGATTGGAGAGAGTACGACTGCAATATATGAGTATCTGGTTAAGAAACCTGCCTATTTATCATCCAGGCTGCGGGCTGTGACCCCCTTCGACCCCCTTCAGGCCTTTATACACCGGGGCGGTGATGAATAAATGACACAACAAATGTAATAAAATATAATAATAGATCTCTCTGAGGTTAATTGTTATACAGCCTACACGCTGCTTTATTTAGTTGCCTTTTAGTGAAATAGTCTGAGTGAATTTGCGTCTGGTAAACAGCTACGCAGTGTATATGTCTAGGGCTTTTATTGTGAAAGGTAAGAACAGAGGATCTGGTGTGTGCTGCCTTTGTCAGTGTTGTAAGGAATAATACAGTTTGGACTGTGGAGTCTCTGGGTCATTGAATACTATACTGTAGTGTGCTTTTTGAATATGTCCGTTCCTCACAACGTGATTGGTTGATATGAGGGAACAACCGGCCACTTCACCCATAGCTAAAAACCCAAAAGCCTCCATTAACACTCCAGTACTTTTTTTTTTTTTATCTTTACTCCCTCCCTTAATGTGTTTTATGTTTATCTCTATCATAGAACTGAACTCATTTATGTTATTATCTTGTATGTAAGTCCTGAGTTTGGTGATTGGACCGCTCTCTGGAAGGACTCGAGCTGGGAGGAGGAGGATGATGAGATCTCCTATCTGTTCCAGTAAACTCACCAAGAGCACAGTCCAATTCAAACAAACACTTAGCGGTACACGGCGCTGCAGTGATTACACACAAAAAAAAAAGTGATCTGGTGAATGGGGCGAGTGTATGGCCCGGACCGAAGGGCTCGGCCAGCATGACGGGTAGACGGGAAGATAATAGCTGCGAGGGAAGAAGGGAAATGAGAGAGAGTGAGAATGGGATGACTGTGTGTTTATGTCCCGAGCAAACAGATGCAAGATGCAAAGATGTTATCCGCATCTTTTTTCTTTTCTTTCTTTTTTTTGTACCTGAAAGATGCTCTCGTGTGAGACCACAAGGAGCCCCACGCTGATATCTTAGGTGGGACTTGTACCAGTTCGACACACAAAGCGCCACTATGCGTCTGCCAGGGTTTCTGGCTGTTTGTGTAATGTCAAAGTTGAGGTATCAGATTTGGGCAAAGGAGGAGGAAATTAAGCCCATTTACAGATCTAAGATTGGGCTGGCGATCCAAAGCAATTCCCGTGTTTACAGATCAAGCTGTATGCAAATAGAGCGCATGTCATCATGACTGTTTGCATATGATTGTATGGAAATGCATTTACAGAAAAAAGTATGCATGGCAAAGGCCTTGTTTGGCACGGGAAAATAAATCACCTACTACAGAACATGTGAGTCGAAACAGAATTGAAATAGCTCCAGTTAAAAGCTCCACCGGTGGCTTATAAATGCTGCTGCAGACGTAAAAACAGCTTCAGGTGGAGATATTTAGTTTCCAGGTCCCTGCGTGGTACAGGAGCCGGTGCCAACAGTAGAAATAATGAATTGACTCGTGTTTGTTAGTCGACTGGGCGCTGAGTGGAGAGGGCTGGCAGAGCCGGCTGGAAATATGACGGAGGAGGTCACAGGTTCAAATCTCAGTGTTAATGAGGAACTTGTATTATGGGGAACACGCGCAGAAGGCAACGTCTTTTTTGAGGAGGGGGGGGGGGGGCTTCCTAGCAGCTTGACTACAAGATACATGCAACGCTGAAAGGCATTTACTGCACCGATCAGCTTGTCATTCACGTAAAGACATATTCAGTGACAAACGAACCTTCTCATCTTTGCAGAAGACATGAGGCTGGGAAAGCGTCCCAGCGTTTTTAAGGCTTCCCAGATCTGGGATACTGGCACAGTATAATACAGATAGTTGTGTGTTCATTTCTAGAATGCGAGGATCTCTGATGCTTGCCACCAGCCTTAATACACTATACTATCCTGCACCGATTTGGTTCACAAAGTACTTTTTGCTCCAAGATAATCTTTTTTTCTATTAGTTTTAAAGCACAACATCTATTATCTGAGCCCCCAAGAAGCTTTTTGGAAAAGCATGGGCCCCAAATTCGGTAACTTTCCAAGCCTGGCTCAGTGCTTGTACTGCAGTGCATGGAATGCAGTGGTTGTTTTAACGTTACAATGGCTTGGCAGGACTCTCCTGTGGTCAACTCGCTTGGTCCCAGGCGCCCTCAGACGTTGCCCCACAGAGTGCCTCCGACAGAAAGCCTCAGAGACGGGAAGCAATCAGAAATGTATAATAAGATGTGTTTGAAAATCCGAAAAAAAGCACAGCAGGGCACCCCAAAACCTGTTATGTCTCAGTGATACAATCATATCAAATGATGGATACAGTGACACGCTGCAGGGCATTGGGTGACTGTTTTTAGGGCTCCTTGTTAATGAGGAACACCAACTCAATTTTCTATTACACACTGAAACAAAACAGATCCTGAAAAATGAGAGATTTGTATTGGATTAGATTGAAATCATATGTCATGCATGTGATAGAATCTTGATTCATTCATCCTTTTGATTCAAAAACTGCGCAAAGAAATACTTTCATTTTTTAAGAAGGATACATTTGATACAATTTGCTGAAACAGCTTTTTTTTTAATGTTACTCAAGCAGAAGCTATATGTGCATTTGTCGGGGACTACTTTGAGCAGCAGCACCACATTTGGTGCTCTATTTCCAGCAGCAGGATGTTGTGTGTGGGATTGAGTGAAAAGAAACTACAGTGTGTAGTTATAATGTTTGGCAATACTTTCCTTGAAGGCATTCATAGTGTAGTGCTGGGTTGTAAGTGTGAATAGCCCCCTAACTCTGACGTCGGAAAGTTGTGTTTCAGACGCAGTTTGACCGTCCCAAAAACACTTTGGTTGATACACACTGATACCCTTATAATACTGTGAATGCAAGGCATCATTAACGCTGAGTGGGAGAAGCAATCAGCTTCAGGTCAGTCTACAGAAAGATGGTGATAACCTCCATGAAGTAGAAGCGTAAAGTAATAATTGTGAGTGCACCTGCAGAATTATGTTTTTATTTTCATTATGTATTTCCCTCCTGCAATTCACTGGGATAGTTATTGACCTTCCTTTGTCTGAAGCTACATGGGATTCCCAACAAGTTCTCATCCCAACTTGTCACATACTGATGCTTTGTCAGACCCCTTGGCGTCACTTTATAACACACTGGGTAGCTCACTGCACGGTCGCAGGAAACACTTGCTCAGGTTTAGGCAACAAAACCACTTAGTTATGTTTAAGAAACCCATCATGGTTGGGCTTAAAATACGTACCAGGCGGCAACCTCCGGTTCTGCAGAGTGAAGCCAAGAAGTGTCTTAAAACTTGCATTCTCTCTACTGATCAGCAGGGGGCGACTCCTCCGGTTGCAAAAAGAAGTCTGATTGTATAGAAGTCTATGAGAAAATGGCTCTACTTCTCTCTTGATTTATTACCTCAGTAAACATTGTAAACATGAGTTTATGGTCTCAATCTCTAGTTTCAAGTCTTCTTCAATAAAACATGATGTTCATTTAGTAAATGATGGTCCATTTAGAGTCAAACAGACCATAAAGCAGAGTATGTTTTAGGGCGGGGCTACTGATTGACAGGTCGTTGATGCCACTGAGACGTCACTTCTCCACATTCCAAATATGGTAACTTCTGTTCATTGGTTGCAAAGAAAACAACATGGCAACGGCTTCAATCCAAGATGGCGACTGCGAAATTGCCGAACACGATGCTTCAAACAGCAGTCCACAAACCAATGGGTGACGTGACGATGAATACGTCCACTTCTTACATACTGTGATAGGTACGTAAACTAAGAAAAATAACTCACCAACAATTTGGGACTCAAACACTGGTTTCCTGGTTAGAAGTTCTGTTTGTTTCACCCATCCATCCCATGTTTTTTTGGGGTCTTTATACCAGGCCATCGCACTCAGAGATTTTGTCTCTGAGCATCTAATAAGGACACTAATTGGTTTATGTTCCAGTTACTTGAAAGACTGATGCGTCTCATGCAGACTAAAGGGTTATTTGTGCGTTGCTGTCAGACGCCGAGACGTGACAAGAGTGTAGGTATTTGACGCTCTGAGAAAGACAACACTACTTAAAGCATTTCCAACCAAAGTAAAAAAAACAAACAGTTATGATGAGAGAGACGCAGACAAACGCAGAGAATAGAAAATAGTGTTTGCTAGTATTGTTTCCTGAGCAGTTTTATGAAAGCTCCTCTTTCTGAGCACTCACACTAAAGATCTTTTTTTTTTCTTCTCTGCCGTTTCTTTTGTTTCCACCTCAAGCCGTTCCTCCCCAACCACAATAAAACCCCTCAATAGGACCCCTCAGATGAGCCAAAGGTGTTCAGTATTTCAATGTCAGGTTCCAGCACAATTGATTTTCTCTCTCTCTCTCTCTCTCTCTCTCTCTCTCTCTCTCTCTCTCTCTCTCTCTCTCTCTCTCTCTCGCTCTCTCTCTGTGTCATGATGTTGCATTTGAAGTGTCAGTTACAAAACATTGAGTTAATGAATGACTGATGAAACCCTGACAAGTGAAACACAGTAACCGAGAAAGCCGCATTTCGAAACATCTCTCAGAACAATTAATGCCAGGAAGCTTTCTGGGTAAGCCATGTCTAGACAAACACTGTCGACAGGACACGCTGACAGCAGATTGGAGCTTCAGTTATATAATCAGACGGCAAAAATAAACACATTTGTTGAGGGGAACGTCAAAGTACAAAGTCAGAATTTTATTTTGTAAATCAATAAATTATAGGACAGATAATAAGACACTTTATCAAAGACACACACAACTCTGCAGTCTTTTTAAATAATATTTAGCCTTTAAGATACAGTAGAGAATAACCTATAATAATTAGAGTTCAATCATGCTTTAGTTGCTATGAGCAGATATTAAAATAGCAGATACAGCAAATAATTGGGAAAAATATCAAATATGTTGTCAGTGAACACAGCAGATACTGTATGTTCAGTATCAAGATACAGTAGGTTTAATCTTTCCTAAGTGAAAACTATAGTGTTCCCAACCTCTTTCAACACACATCACTTTATCATTTTATCCTTTTAGATATTTGTGTGAAATTGTCCTTTGTAGTAGCATATGAATTCTTGAGCTATGGTTAGTGGTTTTGTGAGGTCAGAGTGACCTTTGACCACCAAATTCTTATCAGTTCATCTTTGAGTCAAGGTGGACGTTTGAGCCGAATTTGAAAAAAATAGCTTGAGGCGTTCCCAAGATGCCGCGAGAATGGCTTGGACGTGAGGTCACAGTGACCTTGACCATTGACCTCCAAAAGCTAGTCAGTTCACCCTTGAGTCCAGGTTGGACTTTGATGCTCAATTTGAAGAAATTCGCTCCAGGAGTTCCCCGGATGTCGCTTTCACAAGAATGGACCGGACGGACATGTACTGCGTGAAAACATAATGCCTAGAACCACAGATGATGGCCTAAAAAGGCCTAAAAATTACCATATTATAATATGAACAAACAGTAGTGACTGGTCATTAGGGGAAGCTGGGTTTGGAGAGAACTGCGCATACAAATTATGTTAGTATTAATTCTCAAAGCTTACTATCTGCTATAAGCCACTGGATATTATCATCACTCAAACTGCTGGTAAAATTAACTGTGGGTTTAACAGTGAGTTGCACATTGCGAAATGTGCAATTTCGCCATTTCTTTTGTAAACAGTGAATGTAATGAGTGACGTAGAGACGCCGTATACGTCTCTGGTAGCCCCGCCCTAAAGCATACTCTGCTTTATGGTCTGTTTGACTCTAAATGGACCATCATTTACTAAATGAACATCATGCTGTATTGAAGAAGACTTGAAACTAGAGATTGAGACCATAAACATTATTTCTACAAGGCAGGGTTGAAGCTAAAGACAGGCCTTTTACAGCTTATCAAACGAGGTGGTGGACATTCTGCTTTATCGCCAGTGTCAAATATGAGCATGTAGCACGTTCAGTCAATCATCTTTTTGGTGGAAAAGTTATTTGAAGGCTATTATTTGGAACACAAAGTAATACATTTTAATGCTGCATGTGAGGTGCAGCTTCACCTCTGAAGTAGCACACCCACACGTGTGTTCATGCAGGCCTCAGTGAGAGTTTTCCTCAGTGTGTGTGTGTGTGTGTGTGTGTGTGTGTGTGTATATATTAACCAGACGGCACATCTGTTAAACTGTAACAGATACTGGTGAATGTTGAAATCAGCCAGACTGCCCTCATTATCCAAGAGGGGATCATCTGCTGGACTATGATCTTATTTGCCTGCTTCCTCTGGTGCACAGCTTAAGGTAACTTAACCTCAGACAGGTATTTAAGGTGGCACAGCTACCCAAGACACACAGGTATCTTTGAGTTCATTCCTTCTTGATTCTTGGCTTACTTATTTGTTTGCCCTCTTTGTCATTGCTTGTTTGTTAAACGGACAGTTCCTTCCAAAATTACTACATTTTCCCTTCTACCTGTTGTGCTATTTTCTATCAACTAAACCATCCGTAGTTTATCTTCAATAACCGGGTCATGATTGGTGAAAAAGAGACATTGCTGTTGAGTTTTTCAAATGTATGTTTTTCTGGAGCTTTGAGCACCACAAGCCGAGTGCCACATATTCCCATCATGTTGGAGAGAACGCAGACCTCTCTACCGCCGATATCTCCGAAACTAAGCAACTCACAACAAAACAATTTAGATTAATAAATAGCAATACAGGTGTATTTCTTTCATTTCTTTTGGAGTGTACTGTCCCTTTAAACCAGTGGTCGCCAACCCGTCGATCGCGATCGACAGGTCGATCTCGGAGACTTTCCCTGTCGCTCTCCAAAATAAAATAAACATAAATTAAAAAAAAAAGAAGAACAAATTTTGAAGGGGATTTTGTCTGCAGCCTGTCTGCTCATCATCTCCGCTTGTGTGCACGTCTCAGAACGCAAAACTGGTGGGCCCCACCGAGGCGGGTCTATGAAGCAGTTTAGCCAATTGCTGATTAAAGATATAAATGAGTGACATACAATTTAGCCAATCAGCGTCTTCAAATAGATTCAGAGTGGGGCCAAAACGATCTGGCCCCAAGCTGCGCGTTCTCGTCAGGAGAAGTCTCTACAGACGAGCGCGAGCACTGCTCCTCCAAGACCCGTTTGAGAGGAGAAGTTTGGTGGAGATTCTGCAGTTAAAGTGCTGATCCCAGATCAGCCTGACCTCACAATCAGACAGCAGACTAGCGGGAAAGGGAAGCAGAACATGGAGCTTCTCTACTAGCTGCACCAGACAGGTTTGGCTAGCTGGATGCAGTCATGCTAATAACTTATTTAGCTTTTTAAAACAACGGGGACAGATCCAGCACGGACAGTTAGGGAGTGAGGGAGGAGGAGGTAAGGAAACATGAGAACACCAGGGTAGGGAGTGAGGGATGAGGAGGTAAGGAAACATGAGAACACCAGGGTAGGGAGTGAGGGATGAGGAGGTAAGGAAACATGAGAACACCAGGGTAGGGAGTGAGGGATAAGGAGGTAAGGAGACAGACACCTCACAGACTGCCTCAGACTGGCTGTCTGTGCTTATGAGCCGAACTACAAGGCACTCACAGTGTTCAGTCACAGCATCACACTGACTAGAGTCACATGACTTCTGATGGCATTGTGATGGGACACAGAGCTGAACTGCACTTACATTAGTTGCACTGACTGAGAATTGTGTCAGTGTTGTGTTGATATTGGTCGTTCATCCAGCCTGCTCATTGCAAATGTGTTTTTTCTTGTTCATATTGTGTGCGGTTAACAAATAATTTCCTTTTTATGTTGCACTGAAATTAAGTCATGTAGTGTGTTCTTGGTCACATCAATTTGAAAGCTGGACCAAAGTGTTTGATTTCATTCAATTACAATTAGGCCAAATAAAAAGCCTCAAGTTGTAAGTACAGTCTGGACAGTCTTTTTCTCTCAACGCCTCAATAAGTAGATCTTGCCCGTCACCAAGGCAGAGGTCAGGGATCTTGGGCTTAAAAAGGTTGGTGACCACTGCTTTAAACAGTAGTTTATACTCGCTGTAGATGAAGCGAGGCGCGCACAACAAAAGATGACGTTATCATGGGTGACGCGTGGCGCAATCACGTGACTATCAGAAATAGTGAAATGATAAAAGGACTCTTTACATGTCTGGGACAAAACAGCAGATCTTAAAATCATTCATTTATATACATATATTGAAGCTAAATCAAATTGTTTACAGCAGGGGTATTCAATTAAAATGTAACAAATTATCAGTTTTCAAATTAAACTAGATGGATTATAAAAAATAAATAAATAAAAAAAAATCTTCTCTTATTTCAAGTACAGTCAGGGCTGCATTTAAGAATAAAATACATAACAGAAAGCGTTTGAATAATGTGCATCTTAAAATAAAGTACTTAATTTTTAAAAAAAAATGGTCCTTGCCCTGCAGGTTTGAATTCAGTTAATTCAGGTGTGAAGTGATGTCACCCGAAAAATGATATCCATATTATTCTAATCTTCTAAAAAGAGAAATGTGTGAGCAGGGACTTTATCTGCGGTTATGAAACCGCTTGTTTCAGCGCTATTCCTCTCTGTTAACATCACTGCTGGACAGGTACAATGTTATGTTAGGAATCTGATCCTATTGGGCTCTTATATTGTTTATTATCTGTCACTTCATTTCAGATGTGAGTGGGTATGTTTGCACAAAATATTTGTGCTTTGCTTCGTAGTGGCGCTTCACATGACCTCTTTTAATAATCTACAATGCATTGCAATTGGTCTGTGTGTTTCCTGGACCGCTGAACGAGTGCCGTAAAGGCCAAAAAAACTGTGCCAGTTAAAATAGAAGCTCTCCTCCAAAATGTAATAATCAGAATCAGAATCAGCTTTATTGGCCATGTATGGGTACGCATACAAGAAAATAAGCATAAACATTTAAAGACTATATATAATTATAAATATGAATATATATACAAAAGTATATACATATATATGAACATAAAACACAACAACAATGACACTGAAATGGAGGTAATAGTGCAAAATGGAGGTAATAGTGCTGTATGACTGATTAAGTCTTCATCAGAGTGACGGCCAGCGGAAATAAGCTGTTCTGGTGTCTGGTGGTTTTGGCGTACAGTACTCTGTAGCTGGAACAGGTTGTGTCCAGGGTGTGATGGGTCTGCAGTGATGTGTCCTGCCTGTTTCCGGACTCTGGAGATGTACAAGTCCTGGATGAGGGCAGGCTGGCACCAATGATTTTCTCTGCAGAGCTGTCGGTCCGTTGTAGTCTGTTCCTGTCATGTTTGGTGGCAGACCCAAACCAGACAGTGATAAAAATGTATAATTCTCAATCATCTATCGGTTATAGGTCCGTATCCAACGGGTCAAGCGCGAGTGTAAACAAAGCTCAAGGCCTTGGACTACAGCACAGTTGCACATTTGAATGTTTTTGCAGCATCGCTTGAGCAGATGGAGACAGAAAAGCTGAGAAATCGAATAATGAAAGTGTCTTTTGTTCTCAGCTGAGTTAAGTCTCCACAGTTTCCTCAGAGTTTTCTTCTTCTTCGTGGTGGATGCAAGCAGAGGTTAGAGGCATTACAGTGTTTTCTTCTGGTCTGACACTCCGCCCTGCTGTATCAAAGTATTATATAGAAGCCATAGAAACACAGGAACAAAAGGAGGGGGGGGGGAAAAAACAAGAACCGCAATCACCATCTTCCCCCACAACACAAATGGAAACCAGATGCTGTATGTATATGGTATAATAATGGCAGGATCTCTGTATGAAAAGCAGAAAAAAAGCAGAAAAGAAATGGCAGCCATTCAGGATGTAATTTACTGTTGCTTTATTTTTTTAATGACTGGGATTGTTGGCCTCGTGTGCTGCTGCAACTGAGCCCAAACTCTTGTTTGGAACAAGAGGCGATGACTTTCTAATCAGCCCCAGTCAGCACTTGGATTTGAGCTGGATGTTTATGTAGTGATTCAATTCAATGTTCCTGAGATCCGACGGTATGAAAGCAGCTTTCCAGCTTGACATTTTGCTGCCTTACAAGTAGTAGTTTGTTCTGTGGGGGCGGCTCTTAGAGGAGTAGTTATGTGGTTAGGAAGATTAAGAAGGTTTATCCCGGTGGGAGCATGAATGTGCTTGGATGTCTTGTGTGTAAAAAAAGTAATACTTTAAAAGTACTGTAAGGAACCTTTAACTGGTTATGAGACAGTTTCAATGTATTATGGATGTCTCTATATGACCTACATAAGTGAATGAGACCATCAGAGAGAACTATAGTTATTCTTAATGCTTGTCATTAGTGCCCTCGGGTCCAATTCTGGCAAAATCAGATGAAATCATTTATGTTCACCAAAAAATACTTCAGCTCAGACTCCAGCGGGGCTTCCAGCAGCAACCAGCCCCCCGCAGACAGACCCTGATCCGGGTTGGCGGCAGTCAGAGCTCCGGCAGGAGGAGAGCTCAGCACCAGGCAGAAGTAGCTCCTCCTCTGGCTTCTCCTCTCTACATCGCTACATCAAAAAGTAAAGAGCCTATACTTCTTCCACCACTGGGACTGAACCGCTGACATCAACACCCTTATTTCCAGCTGATTGTGGGACAAAAAGTGTAAGTAATCCCAAGTCTAACATCTGTAAATAATACATCCAGAGGAAAGTTGCACATTTACACAAAGGGGAGAGAAGAATTTCTAAAATGTACAACATTTATCAGATTACACTAGTGAAACTGGCTAATGCAAGTGTTTCTGTTTATTATCGCTAATTCCAGTGGATTAAATAATATAACGGAGGTCAGTGAACTTTAATGAGTTGCATTTGCAAAGGAACCACCCAAGTTCACCAATCACACCACCGACCCTGAAACTGCACATCTTTCCTCGGGCCATTGTGTGTGTGTGTGTGTGTGTGTATATTATGACAGTTTTAGCACCTCAAACTGCAGGGTGGAGCTGTTTGGCCAATCGTCAAATTCAGTCCATTAAAAGCAACCTGGGAGGCCCTCGGCTGTAAACCGAGAAAGTCAACTATTAACCTGAAGCAGAGAATGGAGTCCAAATCCTGTTTGGGGGAATTATGGACACGGTGGGACATTGGTGGGACACGTAGGACGTCTTCCACATATCCAAAACAACTTGGCGACACACAAGTTTAAATTGCAACAACAATGGCGATGGTAATATTGCATGTGCATCCATCCAAGTACACACCGCAGTGGAGTAGATTGTGGCGCCGATAACTAAAATTGCCGGGCATTTCGGTGCATAATGCTACACTGAGCAATTCCTTAACTGTAGACCAATATAATCCATGTCAGCTTCAAAGTACATGCTGTATGTAAGATACAGAACTTTGTTTTTTTGGTGTACTTAATTATTGACACAACAGATCCTCCCACATTCTTGTCTGTGCAATAGACTTCTTGCAAAGCAAAGACTCGATACGAATCATAAATGAGTGTACTTTGGAGTTTTACAGTAGACCATAGAGTCTCCTCCAGCTATAATAAAACCTACCAGTGGTGGGCCGTCAGGGCCTGCAAAGCCTTCTCTGCTGGCCTAAACAGAATCACAAAGTTATAGCTATTTTATAATTTAATATTTTTTCTTATATGTATTATAATTTATAAAAATATTTTTCCCATTATCTTATTTTCTCATTGCACAGCTACTGTGCTCCTCAGTTGCTCTGCTTCCAGTGTAGCTTGTTTTAAGTAGAGCTTTTATCCAATCAGATTTCACCTCTGTGTCTCTAGGTAAGAAGAGAGGCCCCAGCCTGCAGACTCACCCAGTGCTGCCATGTGCCGTTTAAATTGAATGGGGACGATATTGTTGATTCAACCAATCAGATCTTTAGTTTGGGATTCATGGCCCCACCAGAACAGTTTGCAGGCCAAGTTACGTCAGCTCAGAGTCCAGATGCCTCTCTGCCAGCAAGGTGCAGAGTGTGCTGTGATTGGTCAGTGGGCGGATACGTGACTATGTGCCCGCGAAACATGATTGCTAGCAGAGCTTTGTAGCAGACAGAGTTCAAGTGGAAATATTTGAAAGACATTTTACCTAGCTTTGTTTTTTTAATATGAAATGGCGGAAGGAGGAGAAACGGATTTAGTGGCGGAGTTACTGGGAACGCTTTTCTCAAGAAGGACATTTCTGAACAAACTGGACAGTAAGAAATGACCCCACAGCCAGCAGCCCTGACCAGCCAGGAAAATGATTTGTATGCAGCGTCAGAAGCGTTGCACATGTTATGGCTGGGAATGTGTTTCATTTTAACTGAGCGTCGGTACTTTTGGAGAGACTCGAGTGGATCTACAACTCACAACCGCGGCCCGCCCTTCGCCGGTCCACGGCCGAAGACGACCACCGAACACGGTCGAAGGCGACCACCGTACTGCGGCGGAAAACGGACCACCGACCGGCCGCGGAAGACGGACAAGCGACCGGCAGCGGAAGACAACCGAACGACGACGACCGAACAGCGGCGGACCACGGACAACCGACCGGCGGCGGATCCGGTTGGACTTCTTACTGGAACTGATGTACTGGGATTAAACTCTTTGTCAGCATAGACAGCATTTGGTAAGTGAACTAGAAGCTTCGTTTGTTTACCTCTACTGTTCATTTGTCTATCGTGGCGTTTTTATGAATAGTATTTGAATGGCTCGTGCTCCTGTGGTGGAATGCGTGGATCCGCTGCAGGTCTGCTGGATTGATTTGTTGCTTTGTTGTCATATGAATATATGCGACTGCTCTTGTGAGTTTGTCATTGTGTTACATTGATTTGGACTATATTGTCCGTTTTGGACGCAGCGTCCCGTCATGCTCGTATTCATGTATCTGCACATTTTATTTCATTTGTCAAATGTTGCAGTGTTATGTGAATATGCGGCTTTTACACGAAACCAATAATAACCCCCGTAGCTGTGACGTCATAATGAGGTTATTAGAAGTGGAGAACAGCACTGAAGGCCCAGGTATAAAATCCACGGCCCGCCACTGAAACCTACAATAATGGGCCAAAAGCCCCAGAGCCTCTGTGTATCTCATTCGTCCTAACCTGCTGTTGCAAAACACACATATTTGGTTTTCTACTATGCCGAGGCCTTTTTAACCCTCATGAACATGCTATTATGAGCTTTTTTTTACACGTGCAGTATCTCAGTTGAGTAATGTTGTTAAACCAGAACTGTAAATGCAGTGAGGCACACAGCAAATAGCTGTGGGACATGCAACTTCACGCGCGAGAGAAGTATCTATACACACATATCAGAAACTAAGAGAGGACTCAAGGCCAACTATAACATCTCAGTCATGCCTTAGGAGAGCTATTGTAACTAGGGCTGCAACTAACGATTATTTTAATAATCGATTAATCTGTCGATTATTTGTTCGATTAATCGATGAATCGGATAAAAAAACAAAATAGCATTCATTTCTAACCCTTTATTCAAAAACAGAACTCACAGTGCAAGAAATCTTCAGAAAGTGCACAAACAGGTTGCTCGAACATCCCAGAGCTGTTAAAGTAATAACACAAAAAATAAATAGACTAATATCAGGAGTGGGGTTCAGCGGGTTACCCACGCCTCTCGGTGAAGGGTAGACACACGCTGATCCACTCAGTGTGGCGCTGCAGCCCCGGACATCTCAGGGCATCACAGACCTGTTGTTGCTCAATCTCGTGTGGCTGAACGCCACTTGTCCCTCTAAGAAGCTGGACGCCGACCGCACGGGGCCGCGTAACTAGTTAGCATGCCGGAGTCTCGTTCGTTATCGGAATTAACCAGACAAATCACTCCACCAACTAAGAACGGCCATGCACCACCACCCACAGAATCCAGAAAGAGCATCAATCTGTCAATCCTTTCCGTGTCCGGGTCGGGTGAGGTTTCCCCCGGCCGTCCCTCTTAATCATGGCCCCAGTTCAGAGAAAAACACACAAAATAGAACTGGAGTCCTATTCCATTATTCCTAGCTGAGTTATTCAGGCGACTGGGCCTGCTGTGAACACTCAAACATCTCCGCGACTTATTGAGTGACCAGGGACATGCGGTCAGGTGAGGCAGGGGAGGCAGAGCCTCCTTTTTATAGTCATAATCTCTGAATGTGCTCATGTCCTGTTCAAACAGAGAGGAGACACGCGAGGTGAGGCAGCGACGAGCTGTGCCTCTCCTCAGATTGCGCAATCCCTAACAAACAGGGTTGAGCGTGTACCTTTTGCTTTCTCATTGTTTGTCACCACTGTAATATTTGTAGACACTTGTATTATAAGTCCTTTCTTTCCATAGAATAGGTCATTTATTGTATTTCTCGTGTGTGTAGAACATATTCAGTCTTGCTGATCTGACAGAAACCGCAGTGAAGAAGCACAGAGGGGAGCAAACAGTACCTCTGCCTCACTGAAGGGGGCGCGCGAGAGCCCACGGGTCGGGTTCATGCTTGTAGTGCCGTTACTCTTCTTCTACACTTCTCTTCTTCTTCTATTTTGCTTGCAAATATTGAAGATTAAATATCTAAGCTTTAACAATCCTAAAAAAAAACAGGGAAATATGACCAAATCAACAGCAATTCAACCTGTGTTTGTTGTTCTCTTTATAAATCCGTGGTTGTTACACAGATTTTCGCGGGTGGCGCCCGCGAGCGCTCCGCTTCTGAAACAGGTTGGTGGGGCAGGTCACAGATCGCGGAGCAGACGCTCCCGGTGCAATCAAATATGTAACTTACCAATGTGTGTAAAGAATGCTGATATGAAATATGAAAAACAACCAGTAGTCAATGTGCAAGTATCCAATTGAATGGTGATTCAAGCTGCTCTATATTGGGTTCATATATTTGTAAATCTGACTCTGAAATAGTCAGTGCCTCACCAGCCACTAGTGACTAACCTCACTGCACGTCACTGAGTGGCGTAATAATCGCGCGACACAACGAATCGATAATGAAATTCGTTGTCAACTTTTTTAATTATCGATTTTATCGATTCGTTGTTGCAGCCCTAATTGTAACAAGCTAGAATCCTGCTGATATTTTCAAATACATTATGGAGTATGACTTACTGTTTAAATCTGACTAAACCTTAAATCCAAATTACTGAGTTAAAAATAGCTTCTGATACATAATACAAAAAATGGAAAAGCCGTTGTGGATGAGATACTGAAAAAAGAAATGTAGAAATAGAGGTTTTTATATAAATATATATATATATATATATATATATATATATATATATATATATATATTTATATATAGTTGATGTTTTTTGTTATGATGAGATGAAATGAGATGAAATAAGATGATATTTTACTAGACAAGATCAAATTAAATCAAATTTAAACCAAAGAATGTGAGATTAGATTAAATAGTATGACAATATTCTGTAAATGCAGTTTATTAGGATTTAATAAAATGGGATAAGATATCATTAAGGAAAATGAAATGAAATGAAGTGAGCTATGACGATATATAATCACAAGTTCCTATATATATATATACACACACAGTAAAATAAAAGAAATGAACTGAGGTGGTGTGGGATGTGGTCTGAAAAGTGAGAGAAAGAATATCCACATTCATGACATTTACTGTCCTGATCTACTCAGGGGTGGGAACAGGTTAGCTCTTCACTATCACCTCTCCAGGCACAAGTGGTATGACAACACAGGACGGGCTGGGGCTAGCTGGTTAGCACGCTCTTTTCAGTAGATATCTCTGCAACACAACACATATATGTCTTTTGACATAACTTTAAAGCAGTTTTAGAATAAAATTCTTTCCAGATCTTACACATTGCACCTTAAAAGGTTCATATTAGCATTTTTTTTACTCGCTATAACCTGTTTACTACAAAGCAGGTATGCTTTAGTTAAAGTTTGTATTTGTCCTTCCCTGAGTGTGCTTCGTGTTTTGTCCTCATGGTTGTTTCTATGATTTGTGACTTTGCCTTTCAACAGTTTTTGGATTTTTGGTCTGCTCCCTGTTGAGGTTGTTTTGTGTTCCTGTGGATGACTGCTTGGTGCCTAATAAAGAACCTTGCTTTCCACCTCCTCTCGTCTCCAGTGCCTGTCTCTGCGCTTGAGTCTGCTCTGTTCCAGAAGCGTGACAGTCACAGTGAGACCAAAATTAAAACATGGACAGCGCTGACGATTTATTGCTTAAGTCATTAGTCTATGAACTCTGTTGTCACACAGAGGCCTCCCAATGCATTCAAACACTAATGTAAGTGTTGAACACTTGAGGCACAACATTTATTTAGTTTTTATTCATAACCACATCAGGAGAGAGCATGGCTATGGAAATAATGCACAACTCTGCACTGAAGCTAATAAATTCCAATAGTGACATCCATTATGTTGAAATAATCTGGTTGGTCCCCCCAAGCCTCATAGTAAAGTGCATCCGGAGACAACTTTATGGTTTAACTGAGCTTTAACAGTTGACTGCATCACATGTACAAAATAGAGGAAGGATTTTTTGTGCTTCACATATTGAGCAGTGTATTTGTTTCATTTATTTGCATCATTCCAAGGGGGGAAAAAACAGAACACTACCAAGTATGCTTTTAAATTTCGCAAAAATTGTGAAAATATGTATTGTGTTCACTTCTTTTTAAGGATGTGTTGCTGATGGTATGGTTGTGTGTAAAAAATAATAACTGTAGCTTTTCCAAAAGGATATATGAGCTACCTTGCTGAGCCTGCTGCCACTGCAACCCTTCACTGATCCCTGTGAAAGATGACAAGTACAGAAGGTTGTGTTCAAGGCTGAGGGTGTAGGAAATAACTCAAGCTCTCTCAGATGACTGACTTCCTCATTGAGTCCTCGTTAAAATCGTACTGCTGCCTATAAACACGGTAGCGTTTATCTAACTGCCACCATCACAATGCGTTTTTGTGTGTATTTGCGCACGTGAATTTGCAAGTAAAATGCACCTCGTCTGTGTATTTAGATTACTACTGTATGTGTTCAGCTAGCCTGTGGCCTCCTGATAGGGTTGTGAGCCTCGACCGAATTTGAGATCCAAATAATGACCTTCATTACTGTAATTTCAAATAATTCTTCTCCATTTGGGCCAAATGACTACCAATAAACACCGCAATTATGGCTCGTCCACCCATGGGGCGCAGTTGACCGCAAGAGTCCCGTTACAAATCCGTCTTTGGTTCTGCGGGTGTGGTCGAGCTCTGTTAAAGTTTTGTAAATGTTTTGTTAACTGTTTGTAATATCATTTGGTTGAGTGGTCAAAAAAGCAAGCTGTGCCATTAAACGCTCTTCTGTTGTCAATGTCAACAGGTTGATAAATAGGATAAGGCAACCCAGTTTCATTCCCAACTCGTCAAATACAGATGGTTGGTCAGTGCTCATTGGCGTCTGAGACCGAGGCACCGTGCTTTGTGCTAACTATGTAAACCTACCCGCATCATTATTAGAAGCTCGTTAGCAACTGACAAAGTATAAAGAGCGAAATAGTCGACACAAAGCTGGGAGGGAGGGGAGGTGGATGTGAAACTAAAAGAAAACACTTTGGGTACATCCCAAGTCTCTTAATTGCATCCCCGTTTCCCTCACTTGGGTCCTTTCCTTGCGTCTTAGTCCCTCCTACCAGGGATGCATGGAGGAAACCATGCGAGGAGAGAGGAAACAACGAAATATGTTTTGAGAGACATGAGACGTCCTTTCCTCAGTTGCTCAGTTGCGTCACATGAAGCGACGCCTGTTTCTGATGACAGCGGCTGCTGACCACAGCTGGATCAGCTGTCAGTCGGCTTTAACAGCTGGAGAGACTTTTGATAAGTTTGTGTCTGTTCACATGATCATTGTACTTAATAATAATAATCACTGTAGAGGTGTTTTCTCTCTGTAGTCTGTTACCTCTTTAACAAACTGTGTCCTGTTTATGAGCACAGGACCGATTTTCCTGTTTTTACAGTTTAATTCTCTTTCTTTTTTTCCCTCACCAATTCATGTAGAGATTTAACTTCCATTAAAACCTGTGAACCCCGAGCGAGGACCATTTGGGGTTCCAGCGAGAAAGTTTAGCGAAGACAGTGTCGTAGAATGCACTTCTCAGAAACGAATATAATAAATGTTACTACATGTTATATACCCAGTTAAAGAAGAGATTCGGGGCAACAATATCCTGCAAGCCATTTTACACACTCCAAACACAATTCTACACAACTAATATAATCAACTAGAAGATGTACCACAATATCACGTATTTTTTGCCATGACTCGGCGAGCTACGCACTCCGGACAAAGCTACGACCACAACGCTAAAAGCTAACACGGACGACCAATACATCAAAAAGCACAAGAATTCGACACAGATTCCAGAGATATCTTCAGAATTTCTCTCCGTGGAATTATTATAGAGCTATGAGCAAACAAGCACCAGAACCACAAACCTTTTTTGAGCCAGAACATCTTATTTCGCAGCAGCAAAGCATTTAGCATGGTTTCCATTTCTTGTATCTCTCAGTCCTTTTGTTGAATTCAGCACACTGCGTCAGCACCCTGGTCTTACTCCTAGGGCGTCATATACTGACACTTGGTCAGTGGTCCTCAGCATCTTGATACCGATGCACAGGGCGCCCTTCAGTATCTGAATGAGATGCACCCAGCTTTTAACCAACTCCAATATAAACCCATCCGCGTCATTAGTAGGCGCTGAGAGCAAGGGATGTAGTATATAGTAGTAAGTAAGTCTGCTAGGCAGTGTTGTTGGAGGGGTCTAACAAACAGAACTTTACTTTGTCTACTGCTTAAGTTACGCAATAGGCATACTTATTTTAACCCAAACTATGATGTTTTTTTCTAACCGTAGCCAATTAGTTTTGTTGCCTAGACCTGGTAACCATGGACTGTATATAAGAAGTGGACGTAGTCATCGTGATGTCACCCCTTGGTTTGTGGACTACCGTTTTGAAACCTCAAGTTCGGCGATTTTGCCATCACTATCTTGGAATACGACCGTCGCCATGTTGTTTTTTTTGCAACCAATGAACAGAAGTTATCATATCTGAAATGCAAAGGAGTGACGTAGTGACACTGGATATGGCTCTGGTAGCAACAGCGACCTGTCAATCACAGGAAGCCCGCCCTAAAGCATACTCTGCTTTATGGTCTATTTGACTCTAAATGGACCATAATATCATGACTAAATGAACATTATAATGTATTGAAGAAGACTAGAGTTTGATAGCATAAACTCACGTTTACAATGTTTACTGAGGTAATAAATCAAGTGAGAAGTAGTCATTTTCTCATAGACTTCTATACAATCTGACTTCTTTTGTATTCGGAGGAGTCGCCCCCTGCTGGTCAGTAGAGAGAATGCAAGTTTTAAGACACTTCCACAAGGGCTTCACTCGGCAGAACCGGAGGTTGTTGCCTGGATACTTTACGGAAAAAACTGGGCTCCGGATCAAGCGGCCAGCTCTCTTCTTACGAGCAAATCTAGAGTCATGACACTTTTGTATCTTCTACACACTCACTGGCTGGTCGTGGTGGCTGAGTTTACTCCAGTGCCAGCGTTTTTGGTGTCTATATAAAGGCATGGGGGCAAGTCCCAGTTGTCTTGTGATTCCTGACATTTCTGGCATCCTGCAGTGTTCAGGAAACCAGTGCTCAATTTCAATGTAACTCCGCTGAGTTACAGTAAATGACTGTGAGGTAATTTGAGTCGCGGAACAAAGTCAACCAGATGAGATTTATTAGGTAAAATGCTCCCTTCCTTCAACCCCCCACGTGTGTGTGTATATAAATACACTGCCTACTAAGAATTTCACCTACACATGCATGAAGACAGCTCTCTCTCTCTCTTTGTCCCCTGCACACACACACACACACACACACACACACACACACACACACACACACACACACACACACACACACACACACACACACACACACACACACACACACACACACACACAGGAAAAGTCAACTTCCCAAGGTGTTCTATGAAAGGGGCTTGTGTTTTAACTTTATTTTCCACCACACTCAGTGAACTCGGCGAATACAAGCCAGCCCTCATGGAAAGAAGTACGCCAGGAAGTCAAAAGGAAAACCTACCCCCCAAAAAAGCAGGTTTTGCAATGATTAGGATGATTATCTTTTCTCTTGCCCCCCCAAACATCAGCTACAAAAAAAACGTACTTCAAGCTAGTTGGGGATGAAGTGTATTCATACGCACAGATCTCCACAAACCACGCTAACCTTCTATGTCGCGTTTGCTACTTTACATTGAGCCACATTAAAGCAGAAATGTCAAAACTGTTTTTGATCCTGCGCCACTCCCAGTGTCGGCAGGTTGGCAGGATTAATTGAGGTAAACCTCATCCACTTTCTCTGGGTCTGTAAGATCTGTCTAATCAGTCAGTGAAGCTCTGCAGGTGAGTTTGATGCATCTAATGGTTAAATGATTGATTGGCCGTCGCCATTTGGTTTTTTTTTGCAACCGATGAAAGTGACCATATTTTGACTGTGGAAGAGTGACTTAGAGACCCCGTAAAGCACACCTTAAAGCATATCGTCTATTTGACTCTAAATGGACCATCATTTACTTAATGAACATCATGTTGTATTGAATAAGACTTGAAACTAAAGATTGAGACCATAAACTCATGTTTACAATGTTTACTGAGGTAATAAATCAAGTGAGAAGTAGATTCATTTTCTCATAGACTTCTATACAATCAGACTTCTGTTGGTAAATAGAATCATTGAATTTACTATTTCTTTATAGAATAGTGTATATATATATATATATATATATATATATACTTTATATATTGTGTCAAACCAGGGGGAAAGCTAAGCAGATCCAGGAACAGGGTGCGGATCCCCAAGCTGAGGTTAAGGGAGGTGATAGAGGGAGTCTTCTATCCAGTTCAGGTGGCAGCCACTAGGCACATGGCATTGGTCACACCTGCAGCCCATCAGGTAACTAGAGAGAGCATATGTTCAACGAGCTGCGACGCTGCCGCAGCAGCGGCAGACAGACTGGGCAGAAGACTACGAGGATCTCCAGAACCAATTGAGAGGAGCTGCATCAAACTTGACCGACCACTGTCAGTGGGCCGTCACTGTTGCTGCGCCAACAAAGCGCCGACAGGGTAAAGTTACTGTAGCTCAGTTGGACAGCAACATTCACATAACTGGCAAAAATAAATGAAAAACTAACGGATGGAAACACGTTAAGAATTAAATTAATTGGCTTTTTTTTTACGAAAGTCTTCTTATAAATGTAATCTTTCATAAGACGGCGTTCGTCTGGCAGTTTGTGAAACATGACTGACACTTACAGATGTTGGTCTGTGTTAGAACATGCTAGGCGAAACCAGATGATGAAAGCTTTTATAGGTTAGCTTAAAAGGTCTCCTGTTGCGTTATGTATGTTGTGAGTGTGCTAAAGAAAACACAAGTTACATACATAAGAAACATAAGCGATCATGCGTCTGCGTAGGAGTTTGGTTGAAAAGCCTCCTGCCGGGTGCACGCGTGTGTGTGTCACACGTCTCTCCATCTGCACAACAGCAGACGCGACGCTAGCAAACAGCTATTTTTTGTTCTCCACCCCTCGCTGTGAATTCCTTACATTCACAAGACCCGAGGGCAAGTCGGAATGAGAGCGCTCGACACAAGTGAGTTATGTTTCCCCCTGCTCTTTTTTACAGCTCTCTCCTGCGCCTTTCAGAAGTGTGTGTGCGTGTGCGTGCGTGCCGCTAATTCATGGCTTCTTTTCTTAATGTGCTGTTAGAGTGAGTGTAAATAAGTATAATGTAGCCACAGAGCTCTCATGTAGCCGTAAATACAGCGTGGTAAAAGGTGGAGAGGGTGGGAGGACGGTGAATGCATTGTTTTTTATTTTTTTTTATGGCTCCCATATGCAACAATATGTACATATATCTATGTAAGCCAAGCCACACACATGATTACATAAGAGAAAGAAAGAGTGAGTTGAGGGTTACAGTAGAGGCCCTTGCTCTCACTACGTCTACTTGAGACACTACAGGTACATGCTGACAACATTACACCCCCTAAGAACTCAAACGTCCCAGTTTTCCGAAACACAACTTCTTTTGTCCTTTTCTCTTCCTGGCTGTTCCTGTTTTCACTATGTGACACTATGACCAAATCACAGATTAATGTAAGAAGTGCTGAGGTCACAAATGGGCCCAGTCGCTATCAGACCTGACAAGTAATGGGATCAGTTTTGCTTTTAATGGATTAGTTTGTATGAACTTTCATCCATACAAGTTGAAACTAAAGACAAAAGCAGCTGTTTCCGAATGGTCGCAATCTAAAAAACAGCGTAAAGAGGCAAGACATGATGAATGGAGGGGGATTATGGCGCACACTTTTGGACAGTCCCGCATCTAAGAAATAGGTGCAGCCGGCTAAATTCTAACGTCAGAAACTCACTGAAGCCTTAGCAGCGATGCTTTGAAAATATGTAAATCATAGGTCAGAGAAAACACTGCATGGTGGGAGAATCTTTAGTTTTAGTGGGTGTTACTGAAACACACAGCAATGTATTTTCCTCTTACTCTCTTCTTCTTTCTTTTTCGTGGAAATTCTAATTTAATGGCATGACCTCAGGCAACAGGTCCAGGCTTCAATTTACGTGACGCGCAAGATTCCTTTTCATACGTCATTGGGTTAATTAGGCTTCCGCATCGATGGCCCTCAGGCCAGTATCAGCACTCCAAAACATTCTTGTTTGTTTCTCCAAATGATTGATGAAAGGGATCAGGATTTTCATTTTGGCATGGTTATGAAAAGACATTGAAATTACATATCAGAAGGATATTACCGGTGATAGCCGAGCTAGCACCTCTCATAGAGCCTTAATCTGCTAGCATGTTTAATCAGCTGCGCAAGCTATTACAATATTATCTGATAGAATACACAGACTGTGGGTTTGTACTATTGGCATATTAAGCACTTATTATAACTGAAGTGAAAGAATAAAGAAACACAACAGGTTGATGTACACTTTAATGCGTCTTTTTTATGCACTTTTTCACTCTTTACCTTCTTCAATGGTACAAGTAAACAAGCTAGCATAATGACACCATGCGATTGTAAAAGGTGTATTGCGAGTCTTGGATGTGAATATGTGAGATGCGGAATCAGCCGATATGGATGTAATGTATGGATTATGACCGTCACCATGTTTTTTTTTTGCAACCTATATGAACAGATGTTACCATATTTGGAATGTAGAGGAGTGACGTAGTAGTGACGCCATATACGTCTCTGGTAGCTGCAGTGACCTGTCAATCACAGTAAGCCCGCCCTAAAGCATACTTTGATTTATGGTCTGTTTGACTCTAAATGGACCATCATTTACTAAATGAACATCATGCTGTATTGAAGAAGACTTGAAACTAGAGATTGAGACCATAAACTCATTTTTACAATGTTTACTAAGGTAATAAATCAAGTGAGAAGTAGAGTCATTTTCTCATAGACTTCTATACAATTGGACTTCTTTTTGCAACTGGAGGAATCGCCCCCTGCTGGTCAGTAGAGATAATAAAAGTTTTAAGACACTTCCGAATTGGCTTCACTCACTCCCAAGGCCAAAAACGTTTATTTCTACAATAGGCCAATCTGCGTTTCAAAACTATGGTGTGATTAACTGTTACTTAGGGTAACCCAACTCCAGTCTCTTGAGTGCAGGTTGGACAAGCTATGACATTCACAACCCCAAACTCAATACCTTCAGTTTGGCTTCAGTAAATAAAAGCCCAGGTGGCATTGGAGCTGCAGAATAATTTTCCTCTCCTTTTATCTTCATCTTTTTCTCACTATTGCCACTCTTGCATCCCGCATTGACTTTGAAACCCACACGTCAACATGTCTTTTGCACTGCTATGCAAGATGTTATAATTCATTCTTAAGAGGCGCTGTAAATAAATACAAATTGTAAATGCAACGGAGAGAAAATCAAGTCACACGCTGGATCAGGAACACGTGAAGGTGTCAGCGTTAAAGTGCTAATTAAAGCTTGATTACGACAAACAAATACGCAATGTTTAAAAATGAAAAGAAAAAAGGGTGGGCTCACACTGGAGGTGAGGGCTTCTGCTCAGCCAGTGACACCAGAACTGATAATACTGTCCAGGCCTGCTGGCAAACATGTCCGTGCTTGCAGACACACGGAAGCTTTCACGGACCGAAATACACCAACCACCTCACACACTAATGCTCAAACACAGACTATGTGTCTTTGCAGCTGAGGACAGATTAAGTCATCATGGCCTTCCCTCAGTGGGGTATGACTCATTAGATAAACACACGATGAAGCCAGCGCTCACATTTACATCACAGCCTGTTAAGTGTTCGCCAGAACACCGGACACTGCTATGGACTGGAGACAGATCATGACGGTTTTTTTCGGGGGCTCCTTTACTTGCTCGGTGTGCCAAATTATCTCTGATGCCGCACAATAAAACTTTCCGTCAATCTAGTACATCTAAAGGAGTCAAATTTGCCAGTTTAATCCCACTATCAAAAGTGTAATTTCCTGAAAGTGAGTTGATGTTAGCAAGAGAATGTTTTTGACATTTCTACAGAACAAGGCTATTAATCACATCACATTCACTGAGAATACAGCAGACTTAGTGTAAATCTCTCATGATTTGCTCAGCAGCCACTGCTAGTTTAGGAAAAATGGATTTTCAATTGTGGCCATAAAAAAGTATACAAACTCTACCATAAACTTCTCAATGCACTCCTGCAGCCTAAGGGGCCTTTCTTTCACAGAAGACATTTTGACATGTCACAGTAGTAGAAACAAAAATAATACAAATGTGAATTCCGTTTCGCTTCTTTGGTTTCGGGGTCATGTTTTTTGTGCATGCTGGCTAACCGATCAGCCCGAGAATAAACCCATCGTTAAATTCATCAGTAACACCTGTGCTTTTCCTACAATAACTGTTTCAAATGTCTGCTTCTCTTCTGTCCATCTGTATGCAGATTGCTGACTACTGTATTCTCTATATTGCATGTATCGGAAACATTTTTGCACCTTTTTGTTTTTCTTGTTTTCTTCTAATCTCCTACACTTGACTTAATGCTCAAAAGTTTACATTTTTTAATTTAACAAGATATTTCTTGTATCTCACTGAAATGGAACTTGTTAGGTGATCACTTATATTAATTGCTACGAGGTATTTTGGCTAGCCAATATACTTTTTAGAATAGATTTTTTGTCTTTTCATCAAAACATATGGAAATAAGCATTTACTTGATGCTAGCTCAATGCAGCTCAAAACAAATAAAGAGTAGCATGCAACGCGGGTTGATGGCTCGGTGCTAGTGAAGACCAGGAGCTCCACATTTAGCTGTATTTTGGCAAGAATATGTTTCTATGGAAGGTACTTCCACCATGACTCTGGGTCTCATCCAGCATTCGTAGCAATACCAGCAAAAAATAATGCGCTGTAATTCGTAGATATTCCACAAATGTTTGTCATATGTTTGCCACGTAATTTTGAATAAGGACGTTCTGTTAAATCACACACCAGGCAGGCGGAGGGGAGGTAGATGGGTCTAACATACAGAGATCTTTTAGCCAGGAGACCACTGTTTGTTCCCCATGTGAAACTAGTCAATGTTGATGTTCTTTTCACGTAACTTGCGTGCTTCAGCAACGGCACTTCCGTAAATATTTTAACCCAAACGACCATATATTCCTAAACCTAACCAAGAAGTTTTGTTGCCTAAACCTAACCAAGTATTTCACTGATCTATTTCTAAACCTAACCAAGTATTTCACTGATCTATTTCTAAACCTAACCAAGTATTTCATGATCTATTTCTAAATCTAACCAGTAGTTTTGAAAATTGACACATGTTGCAGGCTTTTGTAGGAAAACACTCTGAAAAAGGAGGAGGAATACGTTTAATAGGACGTCATACAAACCTTTGGATTCACCGCTGTTGCAATGGATTCAAACACCTTACTCATACAAACTAATCGCTGCTGTTTTGTGAACAGCCCAGCAACAAAATTCCGCAAACTTTTTATGTGAAAGGGGCTGCTCATGGGGACTTTTCTGAGGAAAAACTTTATAAATCCACAACCTGCCAACCAAAGAGTTATTGGAGACCACAACAGTGAATAGAGAGTGGATATAGTTTGCCATATAAACTCATTATTGTATTTGAGGCTTGTTTGCGCTGCATCCAAGTACCCAAACAATTATTGCAGGTTTAAGTTAAAACATCTACCATTCACAGCTACCAAGCAGGTAATCGGCGGTGACCCACATCACTAGTTTTAAGTAAAACTACAATCAATGCTCCCCTGTGCTGCCGCCACAGTATGTCACACTGTTTAGTAAATGCTTTGAACATCTTCAGCTCGGGTCTGGCGGTCACGCTCCCAATCCCAACCTCATGAGTGCCGCGGCCTCTCTGGCCATCTGCCAGTTTGTTCTGCCTCATTAAAATCACCTCTAGCTGTCAAAGAGTCATTCGGCTGAGGCAGAGCGAGAGAAATGGGAGAAGAATAAATTGATTGATAGCCTCCTCTCCACTCTGCCTTCGTTGTGTCGCTCTTCAGATGCCTGAAACATAAAACATGTGTTAATGTGGATGGATAGTAAAAAAAAGGATTCCATCTAGATAATAGTGACAGATGGTGTTACTGTAAATTGGATGTAGAGGCAGTGATGTATCCAACAGTTTTCCATTCAGTGGGTGGGTGTTTATTGTGCGTGTGGGGGTCGCCCTGCCTAAAAGAGCTTCTTAGTCTTCTTAATCTGCATTGGCGTTCAGGTGTGTGTGTGACATACTGGTTTAGAGAGGTTCAATATATGTGAAACAAAAGCAGGCATTAGAAAGTGAGGGAGGAGGACTCAAGGTGAGTTGAGGGCTTGTTGCCCGAGGGAGACGGGTGCTTAAAGTGACAGCCCACGCCTTTTGCATACCACACTCCTTTTCTTCTTCTTTGAAGTGCGGGTTCCATTGAATTTGCCTCCCTGCCAGTCGCTGGGTGTCAATCATCTCTGTGACATATTGTCACTGTGCTCCGCTACTTGATGTGGAGTGTATGTTGGCTCATCCCTTCAAAGAATCGTCTCAGGAAAAATGAATGAGCAGGAATGAAAGGAAGAAAAATGGAAAAGAAATAGGAATTTTTAGTATTAAACAAGAGCATTAAAATGCTGCCTGTTAATGCATCATCATAATAATAATAATAATAATACAATAACATAACAATTACATGAGGGATTAGTATTTTCATTTTGCAGTATTTCAATATTGAAAAGGATCTAGATAATTGTTCCACCTCTGATGACACTGATGAATCCATGGACTTCCCTGTCAACAGTTTTCATTGAGAACTACTTTCTACTGAAGTATAATTGCCACTAGTCTCAATGTAAATTTGTAACAAGCAAACCGAAACTTTAACTGTGGGCTGATGGTTTATGCCTCGGGCAATTTTCCATGTCTCAACTAAGTGCAATTTCCTAATGCAGAGGCAAGTTTTTGATTTTGCACATGAATAAGCAGATCGTTTTTGATACTCACTTGGGATCGGCGCCCGAACTCTTGTTTAAAGGAGCTTTTTTCCTTTGGCAGTTTATCAATGGAGTAACTTCTTTGCACATGTGAGACGCTGTAACACGTAAGACAGTGCACGTGCCGAGCACAGACACACAAGGAACTGCAGAGATCAGAATTCAGACATGAAAAATGCCAGTTTCCTGTCAGCTAAGGCGATTCCATCCTCGGGAAGGTTCTTTGTGTCCACCCATTGTGTGGTGTCATGTGGGGATGATGTAAGACGTGGGCTCCCTGGAACACATGGGAAGCCAAATTGCTGGAGAGTGGACTCCATCCCTTCCTGCTGTTATAAATTTGTCTCTCAGGTGGCCGGGTTAGCTTGCCATTGTCGACATAATGGAGAATTCCTCCCTGCTCCACGTGAGTGTGTGTACAGCATGTATACTCTTAATAGAAGTGTGTGTAAATCTTGATTCGGGACACCCAACAGCGGTGAGATGGTTTAGTCAGCGTAGGTAATTTACTTTAGAGAACCTCGGTCAGTTTGCAGATCTCCGTGTTCAGGAATACACTTACAACATCCTTCACCACTCCTGGCTAATACTGTGCTTCTAAAACACACAAATGTCACAGGGTAAATAAATCAAACGACCCTCTTACAGGTCTAGTTAGCCGTCGTCTCCGTCTTCAGTGTTGCGTATTGGACGTAATACAATATTGTGGTTAGTGCTGCTGAAATACAAAATTTGAGCAGTGAAGATATCTAATATCTAGATATTTGAGTGTTTTATTATACATGTTTATAGGAATATGGATAGTTTGTTGTATCTGTATGTGAGGTTATGTTGTCCATGTGATCAGCACATATACACCAATGCTAACGAGTAATCGTTATGTACACTCATTACATTTGGAAGAAGACGGAGGTTATGTGGATCACATAATCTGTTCTGTCTGCTTCCAGACAGCATGGAGATTAGAATTCAGTTGCACCTTAAGCATTGAGATGCCAGCTGGCTCTAAGAGATCAAAAGCAGACTGCAGCAGCTGGTGAGAGTCTGCATTCTTTTTGCCAAAGTCTCGTGAGAAGCCGTTCAAGGCGACAGCAATGCATTTCATTTTAGTGGATCGAAGCTTATCGATTTTCTACAGCTTGCATTTTAATCACGGTGACTTTCAGCGGCATGCAAATATGCCTTGAGGTTTTATTGCTAGTTATTTGTCTCTCTGGCTTTACAAAAGGTAACTGCAGCTATAAACTCCACCTCAATATTTCCTTCCGGGAAACCCGTGTGACACTCATACTATCACTACCGTTCTGAATATTGTTCACAGCCACAGTCACTACTTAAATGCAGCTGCTTTCATCGCGTTTTGTGTGAACACGGCATTATTGAGTGGCGTAATGATCGCGCGACACAACGAATCGATAATGAAATTCGTTGCCAACTCTTTTAATAATCGATTATTATCGATTTTATCGATTCGTTGTTGCAGCCCTAGCTTTAACCTGTCTAGACACCTTCAAGTCACCAAGTTAGTGCTTACTCGGAGACGTCTGAAACAAGCTGCACTCTTCCCCGATGAACGCATCATGTGAACACATGAACGCATCATGAAAGCATCATGGGAACACATAAACGCATCATGAACGCATCATGGGAACACATAAACGCATCATGAACGCATCATGGGAACACATGAACGCATCATGAACGCATCATGGGAACACATAAACGCATCATGAACGCATCATGTGAACACATGAACGCATCATGTGATCACATGAATGCATCATGAACGCATCATGGGAACACATGAACGCATCATGTAACAAATGAACGCATCATGAAACACATGAACGCATCATGAACGCATCATGGGAACACATGAACGCATCATGTAACAAATGAACGCATCATGAAACACATGAACGCATCATGAACGCATCATGAACGCATCATGGGAACACATGAACGCATCATGAACGCATCATGGGAACACATGAACGCATCATGTAACACATGAACGCATCATGAACGCATCATGGGAACACATGAACGCATCATGTAACACATGAACGCATCATGGGAACACATGAACGCATCATGTAACACATGAACGCATCATGAACGCATCATGGGAACACATGAACGCATCATGTAACACATGAACGCATCATGGGAACACATGAACGCATCATGTAACACATGAACGCATCATGAACGCATCATGGGAACACATGAACGCATCATGGGAACACATGAACGCATCATGTAACACATGAACGCATCATGAACGCATCATGGGAACACATGAACGCATCATGTAACAAATGAACGCATCATGAAACACATGAACGCATCATGAACGCATCATGGGAACACATGTACGCATCATGAACGCATCATGGGAACACATGAACGCATCATGGAACACATGAACGCATCATGGAACACATGAACGCATCATGGGAACAAATGAACGCAATATGGGTACACATGAACGCATCATGGAACACATAAACGCATCATGGGAACAAATGAACGCAATATGGGTACACATGAACGCATCATGGAACACATGAACGCATCATGTGATCACATGAACGCATCATGAACGCATTATGGGAACCAGCCATTTTGTATGCCTGCTGCACAACGTGTGTAAATCGGGTTTATCCTGCTCGTGGCCCTGTGTGTAAATGAAGTACCACTCCCATCGCTGCAGTCTAAATTAAATGTGTTGGCATTTCACTAGACCTAGGAGACCCATCTCAGCATGCTGTATGGTTATGTAAAGAGCACTGTGTGCCTGACATCGAGCCACCATATGTAAGACACCTGTTACTGCTGCTTTGGTTTTGTATTTTATAATAACATACCTTAGGTCAGTGGTTCTCAAACTGTGGGGTGCGCCCCTTTAGTGGGGCGCAGCGGTATTGCAGGTGGGGCGCGGGGGGAAATGCAGAATTGTATTCATACCTGCAAACTTGTCGCTTTTCGGCGAAATTCGCCATTTTGAATCAAAATATATCATCCACGTGAATCGTGTAGATCCGTAGAGTTTTTTTTTTGGGGGGGGGGGGGGTCAACTGGCCAGCCAGCGTTTCTCAGATTGGAGTGAGGCGAGGAGAAAAGGTGATGTGGTGATCTTCACAATAAAACATCTTTGATGTGACGTGTTGAGTCTTGGCCAATCAGCGTTTAGATGTCTACACATCTTTCCCTCCGTAAAGTTTAAGTTCCGTTATGTTCCGTTACAGTTCAGACTTGCTGGGTTAAGGTTAACGTGCACTGCATGCAGAACTCTTTATCATTATCTCGATTTAGGAGGAAAAAACGTAACGTGATGAATCATGCCCCCCCCCCCCGTTCCGGTTCAGTTTGCGCCATCACTCGTTAACGTTAAACCCGAACACCGGCGGATCTGGTTGCAGGTTGCTTGTTTTAACTCAAAGTAGAATGAAAGGCCCAGATACTGATGAGATGATGAGGTCAAAGAGCTTCAGGAAGACGAGGCTGTTTGTGTAGCGCAGCTTGAAGCAGGGCTGAGATGTGAAGGAGCTGGGCCTGGATAAAGGTGGAGGTCTAAACAGACGTGAGTACAGCTTCCTGCTGTCACAGTGTTTTAAATACATTGATGAGACAGGGTATGCTGAATACAGCCTCTGCTCCAAGGAGATGAAGTACAGCAACAAGGGCTCACTGTCCTCTCATCACACTGTTCACTGTGATGACCACAGCCAGAGGACCAACAGTCCCACGTGCAGTTAAATCACAGCTATTATTTTACTCTTGGTAAGCTACCTTAGCCAGAGTAGATTACCATTTTAATTTAACTAATTGAACTGGATTGCATGCATATTAATTGCAAATAGAAGATTGGCCACAATCCTAACAGCTGTACAGTAACAGTAGAAGTTAATATGAAGACATACAGTAATGAAAACGAATCACTTTATTTGTACAGGCGATGGTTCTCACTACTCTTGCTGTCTTTGTTTTTATATGACTAAAACTTTTAAAGGTTAATAATAGAGCTGAAATACTGATTAATAACTGAATAATAAATTAGTTTTTTGCTTAAAGTAAATGTCTTATCACTTAATTTTCACCAGAACATTTTAAAGCTCATATTTAAAATAGAATTCTCCTGGTATGTGTGAGCATATGGCGTCACAAAATGTTATTTCAATAAAAGTTCAACGTGGACCATTTTGTTACAATTTTGTTGGGGCGGTGGGGCGTGAACATTTTTCTTCCTCCAAAGTGGGGCATGACAGAAAAAGTTTGAGAACCACTGCCTTAGGTGAACAAGGCCAATGTAAAATATAATGATATCAACAAATGTTACATTTTCTGTGACTGTATGTTTCTAGGCTCCTAAATGCTTCTTGTTGTTGGTTTGATTTTACTTATTACTGTTGCAGTTGCAGTAAGTATAATTCTATCAATGTAAAATATAATGAAAGGGTGGCAACCTCAGTTAATTAATATTGGGAATTATGTATGTAGGTTTAAGATGTATTATATAGAGTTACGCACAATCTTAGCTTGTGGTTTGAGCTCAATGCTAACATCTGCATGCTAACATGCTCGCAACGACAATGCTAACATTCTGATGTTGGGCAGGTACAATGTTTACCGTGTTCATAATTGTAGTGTAACATGTCAGCATGCTAACATGTATAGTAATTGTCAGTAAACAAACAACAGAAAGTACAGCTAAGGCTTGGTAATGTAAAGAATAAGAAAAATCACAATCGTGATAGCGGTGAAATTCGAGGTGCAATGTGTAAGATATGGCCACAATTTTAGTTAAAGACGTTCAAGAAATGAATGACACTATCAATAGAAGTTGAAGAGGACACAGTGTTGACGTTAGGTTTTGTGTTGCAAAGGTATCTACTGAAATTAACATGCTAACCAGCAAGCGCTGGCCCTGTCTTGTAATATCACTTGTACTTCGAGTGGCGATAGTTCGTCAGTGTATATAGTGTGTTGCTTTCAAATGCTGATAGTAGTAAAGGAAACGTGCACCAAAGTTGTAATTTTAAAACTCTAGTCTTACCATGTGAGAAAGTACAGTAGAGGCAGTTATGAAGGTAATCACACACATAAGTGCACATAAGTGCATAAATTAATTAATTAATAAATTCATGGCGCTAGATGTAAAAATATAATATAATAATAATATAATTACACGTTTTACCCCGCTGTTTCTCTATTGCTGGCCTCTTTGTGCTTGTACTTTAATAATTGAACGTTAATGGTTTAACTGGATGACTTTCGCGGACTGCTGAGGTGAAGTAACTGAGAGTTTGTTCGCGTTTTTTCTTTGTTTTCAAATCGGAGGTCAGGAAATGCATCGTGGGTACAGGGTTGTGGTTGTTTCAGGAGCTCAGAGGATACACACTGGGAAATCCCCAGAACAAAGGACACATTTTTGCTCGAATTCAAAGGGTCCTCGACATTGGAACAGTCCTTCAGTGATTCAATGAGGAAGCATGTAGTTGTCGAAAGATTCTTCCTTGACAGTTCCTGCACTACACCGACTCTGATTATGACCAGCCAATACATGTGGGAGTGCACAAACATGTCTAATGTGAACCCCCTGGAGAATGTGACTGTCACTTACTAAAATATAAATGAATAGTACGTCGAAGTGCTTGATTAGCAAAAGACTGTTTTATTTTTATGGTATTGAACTGTATTTGATTCTACTGTTGCATGTTCAAACATGCTCAGCGCGGCATTGCCAAGCAATCAGTGTTTAAGTACGCCTCGGTTATCGGTGTCTAGTAGATATAAGTAACCTTTTTTCTTCTTTCAGAAAGTCTTCGGACATCTGAAGAAAAGGAGCCCCGCTGCTGAACCTGAGACGAGCAAAAACCAACAGAGTGTTGTTCAGATCCAGATGTGTTGAATGAAATCCTTCTGTTGCCTCCCAGATCTATATCCATAACAGACACTGCGCACACAGACACTTAGCCACTACTCTTTTTGCTCACAATGACTCGGCAAAGCTTCTAAGAGGCAGATAAATATCCAAAGCCATTATTTAAAAATGTTGTGAGGGAGGAGGGGTAAGTGGTGGGGTGAACAAGGACAAGTCTGGATGAAGGGAGTGCAGAAAAGGGGGGGGGGGGGGGGGGGGGGGGGGGTCTATAATTTCCATGCAAATCTGCCATGTGGTACACATCTTGACATTTCTAACATTTCCAAGCTTTATGTTCCTTATGCAACCTTACGGGAAGCAGTTATTTTTTTCTTTCACTCTCTGAACTATATGTGGATAATAGGCACAATGGCAATATGTTCTTGAGTCACCTAACCTTACTTTTATATATGGGATTTTTATTTTGACCTTTGGAATACATACCAGAAAAGATCATGAAAAAAAAAAACCCGACTTTTTACAAGTTTCGTGGAAGCTTATAACTGCATTCGTTTTGCGTCACCACCGGCAGCTGTAGAGTCGCACAACGGCAAAACAAGCATCTAAGAAATGCAAAATGCTGCATTGTGGGATTGTGAGCAAAGAGTATGTGCCATGTAAACTTCATTTTATGACAGCACTATATATTACGTATCCACAAATGGATATGGGGAAATAAAGTGCACTTTTACTAAATAGGCAGTGATTTCAGACACATTAGCAGTAGTTGCATATTGAGCTAGAACTGGACAACCAAGTATCACAAGTGTTACATTTTCTTCCTACCTCTCCTGGTAACGAGTATCACTTTTATAAAAGATTTCACCATGTCTAAATCCAAACCCACTAAACCAGCCTGAAAATGTTGAAAATCAGAAACCATTGCATTAAAGTCTATGGAGCTGTCCTGATGCTATGCTATGATTGGCCAGTCTGTGTTTGAGGGGCGGGATTTAGTAAAGGCTCATTTGAGAGCCGTATTTCTCTGGGTGCCCATTTAAACTCTGAGTAAAGTTTAACAATATTAAAGCCTGGCTGTGCAACTTTTGAAAATAGTCCTCAAATTCATTTTCTTCCACGTAAAAAGTTGAACACATAAACCACGAGACCCTCCTTTGTTCAACTCGATACACTTCGCCTTACTTGGTCTGGTGTGACCAGTTTATGGCGGTTAATCACAGAATCATCACTTGTGGCAACGGTGGCCGCTGTTCAGCCAAAGTTATATTTGTGTTAAAGAATTGACTTTAGTGGTCTGGGGCGCTTGTGTGATAAATGCTGATCATGACTGTGAATAGTTCCAAGACAACAACAGAAAACATGTACTTGGTTTTGGGATTTTTATTGTAAATGTGTTTTACGTAGGAACAAAAGCAAAAATATAACATTTTAAGCAACTCTTCGCTTGTAATGTATTTACAGAGCACACACACATTACTCATCACATGTTTCATAATACATTATGCTGTATTGCAATTTGCACCTGACCAAGACACAGATTTGCATATTGGAGAATATGGTATCAATTCTGATCCATGGATGTGTTATGAAAACTGTCATGAGCATTTTATAATCATGTGTCGTGTAAAAACCTGACAAGAAAAAGCATGTTACCACATTTTTCACTATATATTTGAATTATCACGTTATGTACGCTTTCTTTACATATTCTTTAAAAGAATCTTTCACAATCACAGAAATCACCAGAAGAATAATTCAGATCTCCTTTTCAGATGCATATACAGTATTTACATACATTCACGGGCTCACACGTGACACCCATTCAGAAAAGTGTTTCTCCTGATAGTACGGAAGGAATGCTTGACATCGATGTTGCACTTCTTCCATTCAGTGTCCTGTTCATCCGCCGCGTACCGATCACTCAAGGGGTTCGTCAATCGATGTAGGTTTCAGAGAATCAAACGCTTCCAAAAACAACTGGATTCCAGTTCAAAACTTCAACATTCCTCTCTTAAAAAAATATCGGCATGGATTATCGTCAGCTGATCCTCAACTTCCTAGTACACAAAAAACTACGTCTGAGCTCTGTGCAGCAGGCATTTTGCGTCCCTCCCACAACACATTTGGTTTAATTCAACTGAGATGCACAATGATACACGCTAAAGCAACGTATACGGGGAAATGTAATATGACAAAAAAAGCAGAACAGTCACTATTCCCTTACAGTACGAGACCAAGGCATCTCATTTCATGGAAATAGATCTGATATGTTCAAGACCAGGGACAGATGAAATTGTTTTTTTAAATGATCTCCAATTTCCTATATACCTTTGGTGAATATGCTGTAACAAGTAATAAGACCAAAGTATTTTTGTTAAGTAAATGTTCTATGCAAACCATTTAGTTTTATTTTATTAAATGAATTTGTTGAATGACAATTGACTAATTTAAAAAGAGAAGAGGCTTCAATGGAAGAGCCATATTTTACTTGCCTCTTACAAAAGTACAAAATACTGATATTAAAGCGAGTCTATGTAACTTTTGAAACAAACCAAGCACATTGATTTTTTTACAAAAGAAAAGTTGAATTTATAGGCCATAAAGCACTCCCTTTCTAAATTCAATAAACAGGTGTCAAGCCAAAGTTATACTTTCTACCTCCAAAAAGCTACAAGCGTCAGCGTCGCAATCTACTGTGCATGTGTGGAACGCCTCCTCCAAGCAGATTGTATACGCATCCGTTTGAGAGTATAACCGAGGCTCTACTTGGTCTGGTATGACTAGTAGCTTATGGTGGCGAATGTTTGCTAATACTTTGTGTTTCTTCTTTACTTACTGTAAATATCCTGTAATTGTCATTTGTGGCAGCTGCTGTTCAGCTAACGTTACATAGGCATATACATGAAGCTGATCTGGGGTGAATTTGTTATTTGATGTTGTAACGGCAAATATTTCCAGCATCAGCAAGTGCAAAAAATAATCCACTTAGATTTGATATGTAAATTATTTCATTTCATTTGATATGAAAAAATTATTCTGTATTCACATTAAATAGAAGAAAAAAATGATTTGGCAGGAGAGGAGGCAAGAGATTTGATACGTTCAAGACCACCAGCCTTTGCTTGTGCCACTTGTGACATGAAGTAAGTACTGATTATGGCATCACAAAACCAGAAAACAAATATTATCTATCACGATTTGAAGACAGAAGAACAAACTTGTTTTTAACATTGGATTGAAATAATTCGCAGATAATCATTGGATGTGGCTGCACCCCAATTTAGTTTTGATCACCAAAAAAAAATACCAATGTTCTGAAGAAATACTCTCTGGACCAGATGAGACAAAAATAAAAAATAAAGAATTGCCAGAAATACAAACTTTTCACGTGTTCCAGTGCAAATTACATAATGACATGATGTTTGCTGGTGAGCTGTAATTCAACATGAACATGAGCATTCTTCTTGTGTTTGAGGTTACTTCAGTGTTTTGTTTTTTTCCTGTAACGAGACTCAAAGGCAACAAAGACACGTATTCAAAGCTACAGGAATGTTTATGCATCAATCACTCTGCCGTCAATCGGGGAAGGATTACACCAAGGCCCCAACAGTTCCCCATGTCCAGTGAGCTCTTGTTGCTGGGCAACAAATTCAATTTCAAGCCATCAAGCGATGCGTTTTTGCTAAACAACATTTGGCTCCAGGAAGGTAAAAAAAAGAAACTTGGGGTTTTAGCAGACCCCTTAGCGATGCATTTGTTTTAGTCATGTAAGGCTTTTGACTCCAGCAATAACAATAACACGGATCTCAAAGTGTAAAACTACTCCGAGTAGTAAATATTTCGTCAAATTAGATCAGCTAAAAGATTTGAGTGAGAAAAAAAAAGTTGTTATATACAAGAAGCTTATTCCACCTGTGAGGGTGTTGTGTCAAGTAACAGTTTTCTGTTTCACTTTATTTATTTTTTTACAGTCTTTTCCTCGCCACCCAATAAATAATAACAGTACCATGGATGTACGTCACGCGTACACGTTTGAACATAAACACACACCAGTGTTCTACACAGACCGCTTTAAAAAGGTGTTTGGACTTTCAACCCGCCCCCCCCCTGCTATCTTTCGTCACACACAAATACACACACATACCCCCCTCCCCCCATCCCCACTCAGAGTGGGGATGGGGGGAGGGGTCAGAAGAGTCAGTTTGCAGAGCGCCCTGTCCTGCTGCTTCGTGGAAAGCGGTGGACTTTGAGGTGTTTCGACAGGTGATCGCTGCGGGCAAACTTCTTTTCGCAGACGATACACTGGTATGGTTTCACTCCCGAGTGGGAGCGCCGGTGTCGGGAGAGCTCGTCTGACCGGGAGAACCTGCCAGAAGGAAAACCCAGAATGTGATTTATCAGATGTATTAAACAATTTTTTTTGGAACATCAAGCATCGCTTTAATCCCCCGTTATTGCTTCACATTTTTGTGTTTTATTCCCTAATCGCAGTCGATCAAAACTCTCACGAACTGTTGCGCTGTCATTTGAAATACTCCAAATTCTATGCTTAAATTATACTGCACTTCCTACAGTCACGCTTCAAACAGCTAAATAAAGTAAAATCCATGTCAAGCAAGTTAAAGAGCCATCCCATATTTAACTCAGGAATCTATTCCTGGCCTGCTCTGCTCCGGTCTCTATGGGCTCAGGCCAGCTTTGGGTATCATGACAGTGAAGGGTTAAGTGGTTGATAGCATAGTGCCTGTGGGCCTTGTGTGTGTGTGTGTGTGTGTGTGTGTGTGTGTATCTGTATGTATAAGTAAAGCTGTTAAAATCAGATTAATCTTTAACACAGATTCATTTCCCAATGCATTTTCAGTAGCAGTGGCGAGCTGAAGTCATGAAGGCGATAACTCACAGAGATATAAAGATGTCGCTCACAGTTGTTTTAAAGCATTTCCACTCTAGAAGTGGATTACACAACCTGCCTCTTCATAATTGTAATGGCCCAATAAAAAGAAGATAACTAACAGAGCTTATAAAGCCCAAGTGTGGAATCTGAAAAGCAAGGAACCTCAAAAAACAGTCTTTAAAAGTCATTTGGTTCATTGTTTGGTATTGAATTCTTTTTATTTTGCCTATAGTCAGAAAGCCAGAGAATATATTTTCCAAAGACTGTTACACTTAGATTTAAATCTTTAATACCTAGCCCTATTTTTAGGCCTCTGCTCAAAAATTGCATACCCATACCAAAAAGATTGTAATTCTGTAACTACAAGGTCTATTTGAATAATTCTGATGTTATAATACAGGTAACACTTGTGAGATGTGTTCATATGTGTAAATATCAGTGTATATGTTACAGGTTAAGAGTAAATGAAGATGGCACACAGCTCAAATTGAAAAGTTTCAGGTTCGCCTAAAAATAAAAGCACTTTTACTGTTATCTTTTTCTTGAAATGAGGCCCTGGCTAGCCTAGAAACTCGCCCAAATCATAGCACAACATGTCAGTCGTCTCTAAAAAAAGATTTGGCTTTGATAAAGTGAAGCAAAAAAAAGTTAGACAGGTTTTAGTACAAAGGTCAGGCGAGGTCGAGCAAAATTGTCATTTTGGAACCAGCTGTTCCATTGTACTTTTATATATTATATAACTCAGTGGTGGGCCGTCAATGCAAAGCCATCTCTGCTGGCCTAAACAGAATCACAAAGTTATAGCTATTTTATAATTTAATATTTTTTCTTAAATACATATGTATGTATCATAATTTAAAAAAATATTTTTCCCATTATCTTATTTTCTCATTGCACAGCTACTGTGTTCCTCAGTTGCTATGCTTCCAGTGCAGCTTGTTTTAAGTAGAGCTTTTATCCAATCAGATTTCACCTCTGTGTCTCTAGGTAAGAAGAGAGGCCCGAGGCCTGCAGACTCACCAGTGCCTCCATGTGCAGTTTAAGTGAATGGGGACGATATTGTTGATTGTCATAGTCTTCAACCAATCAGATCTTTAGTTTGAGATTCTTTGATGCCCCAGAGTGGCCTGCTGGCCTACAACTACGTCAGCATTACTCCAGCTCACTTTGCAGGAGTCAGGTGCAGTGTGTGCTGTGATTGGTCAGTGGGCGAGCATGTGACTATTGGAAAACGAAACTTAACTTGCCAGCAGAGCTTAGTTGGAGGTTCAAATTGAAAGAAATTATAACATTTTTAGGGTTTTGATTGGTGTAGTTTATTTATTTTTTTACCTAGCTTTGTTTTTTTAGCACTCAATGGCTAAATAAGGTGGAGAAACGGATTTAGTGGCGGAGTTACTGACAACGTCTTTCTCAAGAAAGACATTTCAAGAAAAACTGGACATAGTAAGAAATGGTCAGTCAACGCCACAGCTGGCAGCCCTGACTCAGCAGGAAAAAGATTTGTATGAACGGTGTTTCTTGCTGACAGCGTCGGAGAAGCGTTGCACATTTTATGGCTGGGTTTGGAGCTATGCTACGCTAACCTGAGAACACCATAGCATTTGAAAACTTTTGGAGAGACTCGAGTGGATCTACAACTCAACGAACACTTTCGCAGGGAAACAGCTCCACAACCGCGGCCCGACGTGCGGTCTGCGCCGGCCGGCGGGCTCCCGGCCCTGCTGCGAACCTGCCGCAGCAGACCGGCTAAATACAACTGAGGATCGACTGTCATCACTGGCTCCATGAATCGAGAAGGACTTCTTACTGGAACTAAAACAATGTACTTGGATTAAACTCTTTAAGTTTCGGTAAGTCACAAACTGCGTCAGTTTAGTAATAGTAACGTTACTACTGTTCATTTGTCTATCGTGTCGTTTTTATGAATAGTATTTGAATGGCTCGTGCTCTTATGTGGTGGAATGCGTGGATCCGCTGCAGCTTTGCTGGATTGATGTGTCATAATGAGGTTATTAGGAGGTAATTCAACTGTAGTAGGACAGCACAGAAGGCCCAGGTATAAAATGCACGGCCCGCCACTGATATAACTAAATATTTCACTGGTTTTATCACTATTAGTGTTCAATCTATCCAAATACAGCAGTTTGGCATCATTTTGACAGCCTGAATCCTCTCAGAGACTGTAAATCATGGATCCATCCTCGTCTGACTGCAGTCTGCCTGTGTCTATGTGAGGCTTTCTCTGCCTATGATTGGCCAATTTCAGAGTATGACACCTCGTTCGACGTGCAAGAGTCTCAAAAAAACGGTGAGCGTAAGCTGGTGTTGATTGACAGAATCGTTAGCCAGAAAAAATAAAAAATGCGCCGTGCGTCACCGAGCATAAAATCCGATACGCCGAAAGTGAAATCCCTAACCCCCGGTCCCCCAAGCATGTCTGGCCCTCCTTTCTCCAGGAAACAGATGAGAAACACACAGGATATACGTCGAAGCCATATTTGAATCGAAATAAGCGGGGATTTATCCGTTCTCATCAAGAAAATCAGCTCAAGGGGAGAAGCATTTATGGTTATCAGCGGTGGAGCGGCTTGTTTTTGTGGGGCTTGTCGGCTGTATCTTTGTAATGGTTTCACAGAGAGAAATTCTGAAGATATCTCTGGATTCTGTGTCGAATTTTCTTGCTTTCTGATGTATTGGTCGGCCGTGTTAGCCGTTAGCTTTTTGTTCGTAGCCTTGTCCGGACTGCGTAGTTCGCCGTGTCATGGCGACAAATACGTGATATTGTGGTACATCTTCTCGTTGATTATATTAGTTTGTGTATAATTGTGTTTGCCGTGTGTAAAATGGCTTCGAAGTTAATGTTACCCAGAATTTCTTCGTTAAGTCGGTATATAACATGTGTGTAGCATTCATTATATTCGTTTCTGAAAAGTGCATTTTACGACACTCTCTTCGCTAAACTGTCTCGCTGGAACCCAAAATGGTCCTCGCTCAGTAGCCAATGCTTTATCTGGGCTTACTTTTGTTGTAGCCCTGCATCTATTGGCCCTTTACATGTTCAGGATATGATCTTATAACTGAGTAGTATAGATATCTAGTCAACATTGTGACCCGACTGATGCTGCGTTCACATGGAGTCAGGCAGTGAATAATTTTGGTGAACGACAGCAAGACCGTAAAATTAGGTGAGGCCGGCAGAGAGTACCAGCAACAGTACCGGAAGACAGAATTACTTTTGTTTTAGTTGTTTTACATGACAGAATACAACCTGATGTTAGTTAGCACCCCCGCACAAGGGGGACGTTTGCGATTTAATTTTTAAAGAGAAAGCTGCATTTTTTTGAATGCATAATGAGACTAATTATGTCAAATAACAGACAAAAAATGATGATATATATTGCTATTGTGAGGGAACAAAATATATTAAGTACGAGTCTATCGTTTTGTCCTCCCGTCCCGTTGAACTGTTTTTCCCATGTCGCCCAAAAGGTGTTGTCGGTCTGCCATCTACCGTCTGGTTCCATGTTGATGCAGCATAAGAGTCTACGGCCACACTTGTGAGACTGTACTTGCGTTAGATGAGTTAAATGCTAATGTCAGCATGCCAAGATGCTCATAATGACAATCAAGAGTGGACTGGCCATCAGGAAGTTCAGGAAGACTCCGGAACGAGCGATCCATTCCGGGTCAGATCGGTTGGTGGCCATAGAGAGTTTTTACATTCAGATTACAGCAGTTACTGTATGGTCCTCTGCCGTGGTGTACAGCCACAGGCAGCACAAAGTGGAGGGGGTACCTGTCAGTCTGGGCCTGTCTAATAATAAGGGAGGATACGAACGGTTGTCATTCATTGCCAAAAGAGTTCAAACTCGCCCCATCTCAAAGTCTCTGGCTAAAGTTCCGCTTCTGTACGTCCCTGATGACGATGCTAACATCCTGCAGCTAAGCAGTGCTATTTATTGTGTTTACCATCATTATTTTGTGTGTTAGTATGCTACCGTTGCTAATTACCCCAAAAACACAGCTGACACTGTATCTGCTCATAAACCAAAGCATTGGACAAATTACAACCTGATTATGGAGCTAGAGGATAAGTGAATGTGTCACCAAACGTATTCCAATTTATCCTGAAAGGTCAGGGCATCACAAAGTCTTTAGGACCATCAATGTCAGTACAAAAGTCCACCCAATAGCGGATGAGATATTCTGACCATCAGTGCCCTCCATAAAGCCATGTCAGTCTGTTCTGAGTGAGTCTAGGTCTATTACAAATATGCATGTTTTCTATATAGTCGAGCTGGAGGGATATATTGCTCATTTTAATGAGTGTTTTGCTGGTCTATGCGACAGTTTGCATGTGCTGCAAGATACTTGCTCACTGGGGGCAGCAGAATAAGCTGAAAACATACTCTCAATTTAAAAAGTTGATATGGTAAATGTTGCCTAATAAACTGTACAACAGTAACATTTATTTGAACTTGGGGTTTTGGCCCCCTAACGGATGAAACATTTACTCTGCTTTTGGCTCTATTTTGGTCCCCACCAAAACCTTTATTATCTGTAAGTTTTCAGCAGCTAAATGTTCCACTTTGTTCACCAGTTAGCTGCTAACTTTCCTTCTTTGGTGCTGGGCAAAGATCTGCGGCCTGCTTGATGAGAGAGGTGGGAGTGAACTAAACCAATCCGGTTGCAGGGTAAAAACAACAAGCTGAAAGGCGTTTTAAAGGGCCAGCGTGTAGCATTTGGCATCATTCTTACAACTGACTGAAATTTCTCCTGTATTCCAAGCGTGTAGGAGAACACATTGGCCAACAAAAACACGAAAGGCCCTCTCTATAGCCAGTGTTTGGTTTGTCTATTCTGGGCTACTGTAGAAACATGGCGGTGCAACATTGCAGACTCCGTGAAGAGGACCCACTCCCTATGTAGATTTAAACGGCTCATTCGATGGTAAAGTAAACACAACAATTGTTATTTTCAGGTGATTATACACCAAAGAAAACATACTTATTGATATCATATTCTATTTCTGCCAATAGACCCCCCTCTAAATGTCACAAACTGCACCTTTAACACTCCATAGAGCTGCAGGGAATGATTGAGAATTATCTTTGGGTTCATCAGTTCAAGCAACCCTTTACATTTGATCCATTCTAAAAAATAAAAGCATGCAGCTCTGGCGTAAACGAATGCTTTCTACAAGTGCCCTTCTGGCAAAATGACTTTGTCTGTCACATGCGTGTCTCTACAGATGCTAGATTAGCAGGGTTACTCAATCTACACCAAGAGGCATGTCAGTGTTAAAGTTAAAATCTGAAACCACATCAGTCTCTTTATGCTCTGCACTCTATATTTGTTCCTTATGGTAATCTGCGTGTGTCGCGCATGCACACATTACACCCTAAAGCTGTACTGTATTAGCTTCAAGCCAGGGCATGATAGAAACCATGCAGCTATTCTGCTGACTTCAAACTGGGCTTGAGCCCAACTACAACATACTGCACTGGGGAAGATCTTTCAACACAACATGCGTTTAGGACTTGTGCAAATACACTGATTGGTCTTTAAATCCATGTTTTTATGGGGGGTGGGGGGTGGAATTGATCATGTGCCAGTTCTCATAGTTTTTCACTTGCACCTTGAGCAACACATAGTATACATTTTAGCGTGGGCGCCGTGGGAAACATGTGCAGGCTCTGTTCTGGCTTGTTCCTAAACTGAGCTCTCGGCTCTGCAGCCAAACACAGCACAGTGAAAACAGCCGCGTAAGGGTGGGGCTGTCAGGTTGGTTGGCACACCTGGCAGATTACAGTAACAAGAGATGTTGGTAAACACACGTACTGTACCAGAGTTTTATCTGTCGTCTTTTATTGTCCTTGTTTGTCCCATTTACGTCTCCCGCCACCGTGTTTATGAGCGGCTCAATTTCCACTGTGTGTAAGTTGAATTACATTAATGTGTGACAGCACTAATCAATGACAGAGCAAAGCTACATACAAGTAGCCATAAAATATCTTCTGATTGGTTTCCCAAAGATGGATTTCTTTAAACCAGAGGAGCTGAATTCCTGAATGTGTTCTGAAGCAGGACACTGGATGCTTTTTAGCTCTGCCACAGGCCTTTTTTTCTGGAGGGACCTAGGAGCGTCGATAACATATCACAGCTGACTGATAGTCAGCTGAGCTCTAAGTGCCCAAGTGTGTCGCTAAATCAAAAAGTGACAGCTCCGTCGCCACCCAAAAACATTGTCTTGTTGTAACAACGGATGCGTCGGCTGACAAGGACAGCACGCCAGAGCACCAATGACAGCTGTCGTGTTATTACAGCAAACTGTTTTGGTTCCAGCCCAGTCCGACTCAGAAAAACTCACGCGGGAGTCTCCATGCAGGTCTGAGCTGAAAATACTGTTGCCTGCATGTGTTCCTTTTTAAGTGTTGACATGTGACTTTGTCCGTGCATACAGATCTTTACATGAGCATAACCATAAACTAACTATAGCCAGAGAGAAAGAGGGGGATACCTTAAAGCTTTGGAAAGAAAGAAGGAAGAAACATAACTTCCACTGAGTTATAGAAAGCCAATGAAATACCACTCCTATCTACCCCAGAGGGGCAAACACATGGATCTATTCTACAGTTACAGAGGGTAAGAGGTGCCTTACTCCCAAGCTCACCTCCATTTCCTGAGGAGAGGAGCAAGGAAAGGGCAACTGTATAGTATAGTATATTACTGCTGTCATGTGAAGACTGCAGAAGTGTAGTTTGGGGAGGACGGAAATGCAACCCAGTCGCCAGAACAAATGTCGGCACAGTATGTTCCTACAAACCATGGAAACGTTTCAAAAATACATTTCGTAGCAGGCTTGCAGAAACGCACAATGTCAATGCCAACATTCCAAAACAATTGGTTAGGTTAAAGCAAAACAATTACTGCAAATAACAACCGCCTGTTGGGAACTTTCTTATGTTAAGTAACAAGCTAAACCAACAAGCGACTACAAACAACCCTGATCTTGTTCTGTCCTCTCCTGTGTTTGTTCGACAACCCTTCGACACCTTCTTGCTTCTCATAATTGTTATTATAACGGGAACCTTTAACAACGGCTGCTGCACATACTCACCGGCTCTGCCTGAATGCAAAAATATCTGCGTTTAAAAAGCAAACAATATAAAAACGTCCACATTCAAGGTTTCCGTGGTGTGCAGAAACGTACGATGCCAACATTGTTTCTGGGTGACTGGATGTCGTTTTGTTGCAGAGACGATGGATACTCCTCTCATATCTGTTGCTATGAACCTTGAGCCAATTAGTTTAGCTTAGCATGAGATGGCTAAACGTGTTGCATTACACGGGAAAAAAACATATGCTACAAAATGCATTTAACACATCATGTCTTTATGTGAACAAAACACACGTTTGCCACAAGCCAGCTTTAAGAAATGCTTAAAGGGTCTCATAATTTTTTGGTCTAGAATAACATAACATAATATGTTTACAAATACTTGAATGTAAACCCAGACATAACACACATTGTGAAAAAAAGTGTCACATCCGGAGGGTTTTAAGTGGCTGCAGGTTTTCAGAGCAGCGTCCTCACAGTGTGGTGTTGCAGGGAGAACTATACGCTGAGTTGGACTAACTCTCTCACAGGCACTTTTGCGTTACTCTCCTTACCTAAAGCTAATACAAATTCTAACCTCACCCATAGGCTCAATTCAAACTTAACCATGTTGCTTAGCCTAACACAACCCTGCCTCCATCCAAACACATGCACTCTCAGGCAATAGCTCCATGTATAGATATGGAATCCAAAAGTCGGAATTTGTACTTTGGATGGACGAATGCAGATCAGGATTCTAGATGAAAAGCAATGATTGCCGGACAGAAAAGTACATGTATAAAGTAGAAAACTATGAGCTTGATCCTCCGCTGTGTGAATGTACGTGTGTGTGTGTGTGTGTGTGCAATGTGGGCGCAGACAGTAAGCAAACAAGTGGAATAACTAGCAGGGGGCAAAGTCTGCATGCAGAAAACTTCAAAAGGCGTTCTATCTAATCTACAACTTGAACCATGGTACAAAAACACAGATAGTGGAGACACACAGCCAGCATGTAGAATTGAACTGATTGTGACTGTCTTGAATAGAATTCAATGTAGTTTTCCTTAAGATGGACCCTGTCACCATCCCCTCCCATCCATCCACAAAGCCTTTATCGAAGGGGAGACACTACAAGTGAATAGTGTAAATGTTTTGAACTAATATACCACCCCAATTGATTGCTTGCATTAAGTCAATCATTTTTTGTGTCACAAGTTTTCTGAAATTCTAAATATGAATATGAGTCATTATCTTGTTAAATATGTGCTAATTTACGTACATTTCCAGAACAGATATCTGCATTTTGCATAAAGCCAGGTTCAAAATGTTTGACTCTAATATGTAAACAAAATTACACAAAAGATTTTACAGAAGGGATTTTGCATATCTCTTTTATCACTCCATAAATCAGGAAAAACATGTTCACCATGTGCATAAGAATAAAATGTTGTATAAATCAGGCTCTGAATGATATATGAATAAATCCCTTTATAAAATCCTTCAGAATATAGATCGGAACGAAACTGGAAAGTTTGATGTATGTATTTGCTGCTGAAGGGGAGTCTAAGAACAAATGGCCTTTAAAGACATGTTTTGTAAAATTCCATACATTTTGAAGACACTACAGGTGATTAATTACTTACTTGTTTACTATTATTAAAAGTATGAAATGTTTTGTTTGAAGATGCAAATGAGGCATTATCTAATGGTAACTTATTGCATTAGATGCATGTAGACAAATTAGTGAAATAAACAAAAGTTTTCTTTCTTCTAGTCTGAAAGAAAATGTGTTATGGAAGCAGAATAGCCCAAACTTGTCCCTGAACACTTTCATGTTCCCATGAAACTAAAACTGGTGACATGAAAGATCTGCTCATTTCCTGTTCGATGAAAATGTATGAAAACCTTCCAACGTGTCTTTTCAGCTCTCAGAGAGGAGTTCAACGAAAACAATAACACTTTTCCATCCAATTGCATTAATGGTGGATTAAGATCTGACCTTTGCTTCATCACTGTTCTTGCCATGGAAAACTAATTTTCTTGTGTGCATCTCTTCAAAGTCTACTCACATCGGAAGAGTGATGTGTTAGATTATCAACAGCTATCTGTATATGAGTCCACAGCGGAAGTTGATAGTCCTGGTTGCTGTAATCTCTGTAGTATAGATAGAACACTTCCCCCTACAATTGCATCACTCATTTAGCTGTACCTTCTATGTACTGTATATTCTATCCACCGACCAATCTATCCATTCATCACCATTCACCAGACTTTGAAGGTTGCAATGTGTGTAAATCTGAAGGTAGCAAGAGTGTTCTAATACATCATCTCTCCAGTCCATGACTGCTCTCATCGGCATCATTTGATTTGATAAAAAAAAGGACACTTGGTTCTGCTCACCTCCATCCACAGCCGGGCCACGTGCAGGCGAAGGGCTTCTCCCCCGTGTGCCTCCTCAGGTGGGCTTTAAGGTGGCTGCTCTTGGTGTACATCTTATTACAGCCAGGAAAAGAGCACTTGTGCATTTTAATGAGGTCCGCTACTGTGCTCTTCTGGTACCTCTGACCTCCGACGAGGACCCCCGCAGTTGAGCCCCCGCCTAACCCCCCTTCCCCGATGCCAGTGGGTTTGGCGGCGATGGGCACCGGTGCGATCCGGACAAATTTGGGGGACACGGTGATCCCGTTTTTGCTTGAGCTGGTAATGTTTGTCGCCGAAAGCAGCTGAGGCACCAAGGCAAAGGTCTGCCCCTGGATGTTGACCAGGAGTTGGGCAATTTTGATATCCGACAGGGCCTGGGCTGGCTGGGTTTGGGTTTTTGGGGGTTGGGTTTGCTGAGTGACAGTATCTGAGATGGCACTTGGGTTGGGCTCTTGTTTGATCTGGATGGGCTTGATTTGTAGGATGACAGGCACGCTGGAAGCGCTGGTACCTTCTGATGAGGCCGGTGGTGAACCACAATCCTCTTCTTTGATCTCGTCAACGCCATGAGGAGAACTAAAATCCACTGCTGATGGCGAGCTGTCCATGTCCGATGCACATGGTGTGTGTTTGGTCTCTGTGTAGGAGGAGAGCAGCGAATGTGCCACGGGCACAGTCTGATCCGAATTCCGTGACACTGATACAAATTCTCCTGCTATAGTCCTTGAACCTTTCGCCTCAGCATCCTCTGGCATTGGCGACATTGCCTCATCGCTCCCCTCCTCTTCTTTCTCCAATGCCACCGCCATGTTCTCTTCCAGGAACTCCTCAATCTCCTCCAGGGTGGGCTGAAAAAGGAGCGCCGCTGGATCCTGCATCCCATCCAGGAAGACGGGGAACTCGTAGCAGTCCTCTTTGGCGTGTTGCTGGAGGAGAGTCAGCCGCTGCTCCCTCTTGGACTCCCAGGCCAGGCCCATGGGTAAAAGAGGGGTAGATGGGGATGAAGAAGAGGAGGGGGGGGATAGGGATAGGGAGGAAGATAGAGAAGAGTGAGAGCTGCTGCGAGGGAGGGAGGCCTGCGAGAGGAGGAGGTCCAGCAGGCTGTCTTGACTCTCTCCTCCCGAAGAGCTACAGCTCCCGCTGCTCCTGCTGCCCCTGCATTCGTAGTTGGCGCCAAGGACGTGCCGCAACGTCGGCGACGAGGTCTCGGGGCTAGAGCAGAGGGAGGATCGAGGGCTGGAGGAGTCGCTGAGGTCATCCTCAGAGGCGCGAGGGGAGGAGAAGAGCGTCTCCCCTTGGTAGGGGTGGTGGTGGTGGTCGTAGATGCACGTGTCAGTTACCATGATGCCCGGCAACGCGCCACCATTAGTGTGGTGATAGAGGCAGTTGTAGTCCGCCCCCGGGGGGCTGGTGTAATACAGGAAGGTCTCCTCACCAAGCGGCAGGTGATCCACCATTCCTTTGGCCTGCTCTCAAGATCAATCTGTTCTACTGGAGATCGGCTGAGTGTCGACGAAAAAATTCTGTCTTCTTTCTGCAAAAGACAAATGAGTTTCATCATCATGGCTATGACAGAAATGTGTCTTTCAATTTGACTGCATACCAAAACTACATTGTGTTTGTAAAAGAAAAAGGAGATTTTGACCACCTACTCTGTCTGTGCTTCATTTTGAATTACATTTTAATTATATCTAACTTCCCCATTAGCAGGTTTGTGCACTGGTGATCATCATTTCCAAATAAAACAGCATGGCAACCCAGAAACAGTGAAGTCAGGTTAGTCTGAGAAACAGGGTTAAAGTTCTACAAGACAGTCTCCTCAAGATCATACTGTATTATTATTATACGTAAACCTGCAGAAAGACGGAAAATATGTCATTATGTTTTGCTCTCTACACACTATACCTGCTGCTGGTTCAAGAGGTCTGCAGCTGATGGCACTTCAAAAGGAGAGCCAACCACTTCTGACAGAAGTGTAATTTGAAGACTGTGAGTGTGTGTGTGTGTGTGTGTGTGTGTGTGTGTGTGTGTGTGTGTGTGTGTGTGTGTGTGTGTGTGTGTGTGTGTGTGTGTGTAGATGCTGCAACTGCTGGTTCAGACTTCAAGCTGACCATGTAGGATCAGGGGTTCCCATTTCTCACTGCTTCCAACATTAAAGCCATATGGTTTTGCTGTCATTTAATAGTGTGTTTCTATCCCTTTCCCTCTAAGAAAAAACCCCCAACAACAATAAAAATGAATTGCAATGCTACATAACCTTGTGAGACATACACAGCGATGTGCTCTCAGAAATGTACATAAAACTGCAAAGTTCAACCTGAAAGCCTCCAGACTACCAAGGGTGTGGTTACAACATAAGCTTATATTTCATCACATTTAATCAACAGATTTAAATGGGATGATGAGTGAAGGATTTAGTGTCTATGTTTACCCAAGCAAACAGCCCACACAATGCATCTACATTTAACATGGATTAAAAAAAACGCCAGACATTATCAAATGGCCTTAGATGCCATGAACGTCTGATTACCCATGACGAAAAAATCACTCTAAATTGCCACATGTGAATTGCATGAACCGACAAATATAATAAATGACTGTGCGCCCTCTTCTGTAAAGCTGAAAAGCTGCCGTTTCGCAAGTGAAGCCCAGAGACCTCCATAAGGACCTCACAGAGGAAAGTCTCTCGATTCATTTGATTATTATTATTATTACTTCATTTACGTTGAGTTAGGCGATCAGAATTGCATTAAAGTTATTGTGCGGTCCCCCTCCACCCCACCACCACCTTCGAACCACCTTTGCACCACCACAATTGGTGATCTACCGCCAACATTCCACTCATATACGTTTATGGCATGGGGGGGGGGGGGGGGGGGGTCTTGGCTAAGCCCTCGTGGGAAAAAAAAAGTTTAGGAAGAGAGTTTGGGAACACCTTGGCTCGGTTCCAAGTCACTGTCCTTACTGCTTTGACAGCACGCACTCCTGGTCTTCACCAGGCATGTATGCTTAATCAACACGGGATCTATGACGTGTTTAACAACATGACTAGTCACATCACAGAAACAACTTCCAATATTAGATTTACATGATTACAGATAGTGTGAGCGCAGCAGCAAGCATGGTGCATGAAACATTAGACGTCGCTTCGGAGCGCGCATATGTACAAGACACCAAACACCTCTCCAATCACAGCTCTGCGGAGCCACGCGTTCCCGCTGTGCTCCACAACAGAGGGACGGACAAGCACGCGCAGATACAAACAGACAAAACACCAGCCTCCCCTGTTTAGACTCACTCGTATGTGTGTGAGGGGAAAATCCCGTACAATAATCCGCTCCTCCTGCGACGTGCGCTCCCCTCTCTTGAAAGCAGCTGTCAATGCGTAATAGCGCGTAATGGCAATGCAACTCCGCGACAAGGTCTTTGCATTGCTCTACACCTCCTCTCTCTCTCTCTCTCTCACTCTCTCTCTCTCTCTCTCACACACACACAGACAGACAGACACACACACACACTACTTTAAACCCTTCGCTCTCTCTCTCTCTCTCTCTCTCTCTCTCTCTCTCTCTCTCTCTCTCTCTCTCTCTCTCTCTCTCTCCAGAGAGGCTGGTTGTTCGCTTAGCCGTCACATGATCGTAGCTGAGGAGGGGTTGGGCTCATGAAGGCTCGCCTGCTCTGGGCGCTGCAATTGGCTCCCGCGGAAGAGGGAGGCCGGGCCTCGAGGTCTGGCGTCAATGGAGAGAGGGTGTGTGTGTGCGCGCGCACCAGTGTGAGCAGATCATAAAATCACTTTCACCATACCTTTATTATAACTATAGGACTTGATTAGCTCAAGCAGGGTTGTTTTTTTACATTGTGTTATTTCTGTGTATTTACAAAAGGACTTGCATTGTTTTTCTAAATTCCTATCGTTCATTCATTAATTGTTCATATAATGTAATATTAGTCTTTAGGAATAACTCATTTCCATATAATATGACCTTAACATGTCTGTTTTAAAAGTCGCTTAGATAACAGACAGTTTTAATAATAACAGTTTTATTTGCCTAGAAAGCACACTGTGCTCTGGCAGTGACTCAGGGAGCCATCCAGTGTTTACATGATGCCTAATATTGCCTTCACTCCAGTTGAGCGGGCGTCTTATAAACATGTCCGCCCGGGCCGTAGCTTCACCGGCTCCGACCTAATTAGATTTGCCTGCGTAGGGTTAGATTACCTTTCACCGCATTCGGATAAATGATCCACTCTCAGCCTGCTTGTAAACACCATAAGAGTGTTTCAGTGTGCGCTCGAGCACGGTACAGAGTCAGTGTTTGTTACACCGCCGTGTAAAAGGACACACTATGTCACACTGCTACTGTTGTTACTGCTGCTGCTGTAAGTGCTGCTATTGCAACACATTCTCACTCCGATGCATTGAATACCGCAGTTTAGCTTCAAACTATGACCTCTATCCTTTGGCGTCAGGTTTGGACTTGTCAGGGACGGCACATCAAGGGCACGGCTCACTTCCAAAATAAACTTTCGTCTTCACAGGAAGTTTGGTGAAAGCAACAAAAATCTGCTAAAGCTTTGTTTATACTTGCGCTCTACCGAGCACGAACAGAAGCGTTTATTCTCTGTGCGCTGCATTATTCTCCAAAGATGCCATAGGGCGTAAAAACAAAATGAACTGTGAGGATTCAAAAAGACAATGATTGTAACCCATAGACTGTCTCATAGAAGTCTATGGGTGTAACCAGCAAAAAGCCATTAACCAAACTGGTTAATGGCCGAGGAGGGATTGCACTTATCTGTAAACTCATATCTCATATTTATTGACTACTTTGTCAACTTTGTACAAGCTTTTTAAACAATTTGATTTGGCTCCAAATTATAAACTCAAATAATTTAAGACCTCCTGTTTCTAAAGTATTAGCTGAATTGGCCTTCAAAAGGAGCCAAGAAGGCCAATCCTGCCAGATTGTCAATTTCGGGGTCTTCTGCTTTTCGTTTCACTGAAGCGTGAGGGTTAGCGTGACAGTTTCCCATTTCTTTACACGGTCCTTTGCATTTTTCGGGGTGACCTGGGATCAGGCAGAGGTTTTTCGTTATGAAGTGTTAAAGAGAAGCAGGGCAGCTTGCTGTTCATCGAGTCAACACTTCCCTGTTTTCCCCCACACAGATTACATCCTCCGTTCATATCAATAGTCAGCTCGTGGAATACATGAGGAAGTCCGAGTATCTTGTTAAAGTTCGGCTCTACGCGAGTTATCTCTGTGACCCATTTCAGCTCCCGAGACACCATGTACGTTTTAGGTCTGATCTGAAGTCACATTCAAGGAAATGCAGGGCTCATAGTAATTACTCACCCACACGGTCTAATGAAGTCCACAGAGGTTCTTTTTCTCTGCCACGCTAACTAATTGGTTTCGGCTGCTCCATTCCAACTCACAAACACCTACACTTGTGCATATTATGTAAGCCTCCAGATGGACCTAATGAGTAAAATTGATTTATTTCACTTGGTAATGCTTGCAATGGGCCAAAAGAGAAATGGGGAAAATGTGTGCTTCTTGCGCACATTTTTGTAAGGTTGTAATGATCCCAGACGTTAACAAAGACAGCAAAAAGCACTGGACGGGAAAATTAGGTATATGCTTTCTAAGCAGCATAAGGCTCCGGTCGATTAGTCCAAAAAGTGACATCCTTCCATAGACTTTATATAAGAAGTGGACGTAGTCATGGAGACGTCAACCATTGGTTTGTGGACTGCTGTTTTGAAGCCTCGAGTTCATGCGATTTCACCAGTGCCATCTTGGATTACGGCTGTAGCCATGTGTTTTTTTCCGCAGCCAATTAACGGAAGTTACCATACTTGGAATGCGTAGGAGTGATATAGAGACGCCGTATACGGCTCTGGTAGTGGCAGGGACCTGTCGATCACAGTAAGCCCGCCCTAAAGCATCCCCTGCTTTATGGTCTGTTTGACTCTAAATCAGGGGTGTCAAACATACGGCCCGCGGGCCGGATCCGGCCCGCCACGTCATTTTATGTGGCCCGCGAATCCGCCAGCAAAAAAAAATAATGTAAAAGTCGGACAATTTACAAATATCCGTTGTATCGTGCACGGCGGAGCTCCTCTCCGATCCGCACGCGCCGCGCACACCTCCACCAGCTTCCACATACGCCCCCCCCACCCACCCACCGAAGACGAAGGAGCACCCCCCCCCCCCCCCCGCCGACAACCGGCCCTTTGGGGGCAACCATGATGCTGATGTGGCCCCAGAGCGACAATGAGTTTGACACCCCTGCTCTAAATGGACCATCATTTACTAAATGAACATCATGCTGTATTGAAGAAGACTTGAAACTAGAGATTGAGACCATAAACTCATGTTTACAATGTTTACTGAGGTAGTAAATCAAGAGAGAAGTAGAGTCACTTTCTCATAGACTTCTATACAATCAGACGTATTACTTCAACCAGAGGAGTCGCAATGCAAGTCGAATTCAAGTTTCACTTCAGCATAGGCTACACTCAGCAGAGCCGGAGGTTGCCGCCTGCATTCTACGTCTTTTCCAAAACACTTTTCCTTGACCTTGATGGGAATTGTCATGACATCAAGGAGAGAAATTAGGGGAAATTCATTAGGACTTTGGAGTACAGTGACAAAGTCAATGCAATCCAAAACAGAATCAAACCTCCGAAGAAAGATGTTTTACCCAATCAATTCATTTATTCAATTTATTCAATCAATCAACGACAGCGGATGGTGCCTTGCTTTCAATGTTGCTGTCGCAAGGAATTGTGGGAAGGCATTATCTATTATCTATCTAATAGACTGGTCCAGTGTTCCCTACCCTAAAGGAGATTATAAAGGAAGCATTTAAGCACCTTTCCTTTGCATTTAGAAGATTCAAATAGCTGTAATCATGGCTGCCACTTTGATACTTCCGGGTCACGTCACGTAAGGAAACACTTCCTGAGCCATAAACACTATTCGACAGCAGCTTTATTCATGTTTGAAAGATGGTAATCAAGAACATGGAAATCAATCCAATGGAATAAAGAAAATGGTTACATATAATCGTGAAGAGTTCGTGATTTTGGCCATAGTGGCAGCTGCGTCTCCTTTTGGAGATATATAGACGAAGCACAGTTTTGTTTACCCCTTCTAAGCCCCTAACCAGCTTTGGCATCACCGGCTGACCCTGGACCCCCCGCCGTGTAAACAGAACGTACATGGCCCGTGTCAGAGCGGATTATTCCACTGTATGTCGCGTCAGGATGCGAATGGGATCCAGGGGGGGTTTATCACGCGTTGATGGCTGTGAGATGAGCAGATCAGTGCCCTGGCAGTGGAGAAAACACTGATCCAGCTGTGGCCTGTAACGTTTTGTTGGCCCCCCCCTTGAGATGTTAAAAATACGTTTTCGAGAAAAATGTCTTCGTGGGAGATGACATCTATTACAGGACACTTCACCCTTTCGCCTAAAGTTGCTGTTTGTCCCCCACTACCCAGAACACGATCTATTTGTAGACACTCCCCTGAGACTCGCAGTACCAACAGCAATGTAACATATTTGTTAAAAACCCAACAACAAATATTTACCCCAAGAGTTACACAATGAGTTTGTAATAAATCTGCAAAGAACCACGACCCTGCCACCCCCAACCAAACACCACAGCTACTGACACCAACACAACCCTCCTGTGTCTAATGGACGTCTTAGACAGCTTAGTTGGCTTTTAGTTACTCTTGCAAGTCTCATCCTATTTGATGGATTAAGTGTCTTTGGCTTGCATACTACTGCAACCTTTGTAGACTCCTTCTAACTGAGTTGTGTCTCTGCATAATGATGTTTGTGTGGACATGTGCTCCCTTTTGATTAGAGTCTGATTACAAGGCTGTTTTTTAGCTTACATATCATTATCGGCATACAATATATGTTGGTCAAATTGCAGAGCAGCAATGATATCTTATCTTATACCATCTTATTTGGGATATAAGATAGAGACAGAGAGTTCTTTTTAGCCATGTAGTTAACGTTAACTAGTGACTTTGTTCAAGAACAATGAAAAAAGGGAAATAATCTGATTCATGGATACATACATGATAAGATGCTAACATGCTGAAGCTACATGTCCCAGTCAAAATACATGGAAATCACACAGCATTGTTGTTGTATTGCAAGTAGCCTAGTTTTAACCAGGAGCAACCTCCTGTTCTGCCGATTGAAGCCCATCCGGGAGTGTCTTAAAACTTGCATTCTCAAATTCGAGGCTTCAAAATGTCAGTCCTCAAACCAATGGATGACCATGATTACCATGACTACGTCCACTTCTTGTATACAGTCTATGGCTTAAACGTTACAGTGCAGCATTGTATGGAGAAATGTAACATCACGCCGCTATTCCATTTGAACCTAACCAGGGCTGCAAGCTATTGCTACCAGACCCAAAAGAATGCTCTATTGAGCTCAACTTTTTGACAGGATTCCATCTTCTAGTTTCCTTCAATGACACCAGATGTCAATAGCTTTTTATTATTGAGTTAAATACACAATAGTTATTACGAGTGGGTGCTACAGTTACATGGGGCTCTTGCTGCAGTGGATATAGAGTGAAGCAACACATGTCACTTTGGTTAGAAGTGAGTCCAGGTATGTGTCAAGGTTAGAGAGTGAGAGAGAAAGTTGGAGCAGCAGGTTAATGAACTGTGGCTTCAGACACAATGACGCACACGACATGTAACAGAGTTCATCGCTTTGCGCCGCGTTCATGACGTATTATTAACTGTTGCCTTTAAGCGTATAGCTGCCCCCCCTGCGCCCTAACTTTGTGTCCATACGTCCGGCACTTGTTGACTTCTCTTTCATCTTTTGTCATTTGTTCAACCTATAAAAACACGTCCAGGCCAAAGTCCAAAACCTGCCTCTCAAGGTCGTGAACCAGCACTGTCGTCAACAAACCTCAGGGGGCGGAGCTTTTATTGGCAAATGCCTGCCCGCTTCCGCTTCCACACACACACCTGCTTGTGGGAGGCAGTGTTCTGAAAACATTTCTGATATTGTCATTTTTTTATGACTCCTCAATTGTCTTTCATCTCTCACAACAGACTTCTCTCTATTGTGGATTTTTTTGGTGAATATTTAACAACACAGGGCCTGAGTAAGTAGGTTAGTAAAAATCCACCCTGATATCTGAAGCAGATATTCTGTCGAAAGGAACTAATGGGGCAGTGTCATCTCTCTCTGTGAGTGGGTGTTTAAAACTCCAACACAAACCCCACGGATGTCACCAAAAATATGCAAAATCCCCCTAATGCCTGCTGTGAGATTAATGTCCCTGCTTAGCTGTCTCTGCTAATGCCTTCTGCTGGCTGGTGGCCAAGTGGATCAGGTGCATAAAAGATGCTGTTGTTTGGCTTTCATTTGACTGTCTTTCTCAGGCCATTAATGAAGTGGAGTGAAGCACTATAGGTAGAAAACAGTTCAGTAGTTCAGATCAGGCAGTCCCAAATACTGGGTCGGAACACACAGGTGGGTTGTAGGAGATTTTATACATTTTTAGAAAGTCTTTTTTTGAACAGTCATATCTGCAATATGCCATTGAGCCACATGAGGGAGCCTGAATGTTCATAATGTTCTGAGAATTGTAGATACTTATATATAACCATCAACCTCTGGTTCAGAAAAGTGAAGCCAATGTGGAAGTGCTTTAAACTTGCATTCTCTCTATTGAGCAGCAGGGGGCGACTCCTCCGGTTGCAAAAATAAGTCAGGTTGTATAGAAGTCTATGAGAAAATGACTCTACTTCTCTCTTGATTTATTACCTCAGTAAACATTGTAAACATGAGTTTATGGTCTCAATCTCTAGTTGCAAGTCTTCTTCAATGCAGCATGATGTTCATTTAGTAAATGATGGTCCATTTAGAGTCATAAAGAAAACAATGCTTTAGGGTGGGGCTACCTTATCATTAGCGGGTCTTTACCAGAGCCGTATACGGCGTCTCTACGCCACTCCACCGCAGTCCAAATATGGTCACTTCTGTTCACTGGTTGCAAAAAAACAAGATGGCGACAGCCAAAATGCCGATAAACAAGGCTTGAAAACAGTAGTCCACAAACTAACGGGTGATGCAACGAGGACTATGTCCACTTCTTATATACTGTCTATGCTTGAATTGTTTTAATGTTAATATGAAAGGCTGGCATTTTGTTTAACTGTTGAGAGGAAATTAAAAAAAAGAAAATATCCTGTTTTTTCCGCCAAAATGCATTTATTTGATCTCATTGACAAATATATTTAACACCTTTATATGTTTTCAATAACACATGCATAAAACAAAGTTGTGATTCATTAAACGTACATGTCTCTTCTAAACGACTGCTTTATCTATTCAACACAATATAAGGCAATGTGGAAATGGCAGTAAAGATGATCATGAATGTTCATTTGCGTACAAATTGTCTCTTCTCACGATTTATAGATAAGACCTATTGGGAATTGGGTTGCGATGGTTTGTCATTTTTAAAAAGTGGGCCCTCGAGGATGCATGATAAGCACCTGGCTTGATCTTAACAAAGCTGCTGGAAGTATCAAATTGTGGGTTTGGGAATTTAGTTTAGAGTATTAACCAGGACTCCAGTTCTCATTTAAAGCTTCTTTAAAGAAGTAACATGTTATACTCAATAACAAACACATAATTTCCCCTGACTCTGCAGTTCCCTTCAGCTCCACAGACCTTTTATTGCAGAAGAATTCATCATTTGGGGAAATTTGCTCATTCAATTGTCTTGTTGAGAGTTAAATGAAAATATTTGATACCACTCTCTTTTCTGTCCCCCAATTATAGAGCTACGGCCGGCAGCTTGTTAGCTTAGCTTTGCAAAAAAAAAAGTCCCACAGTTTCATTCAGATTGATCACTGGTGGCAGCAAACGCACCAGCTACACTGACGGTAAAGCAGGAGAGCAAATTGTATAGATACACAGTATATATTGTTTCCGGCTTGTTTTTCTTGAACTTTTGTTCCTTTAAAAGACATGACCTTTTACTGCTGGGATCTCCTACGATGTAAAAAGTTACTTAAAAAAATTCAGTCATCACCACCATTGTTTCCTTACCCAGGTCCCAAATACTGCTGTTTTTCAAAAGGACAGAGGCTGCGGTGTTTGGACGTTGCTGTCATGGCGACTGCTGTGCTCCGCAGAGAATAATATGCCTCCAAGTCCTGGATCTGTAGTCCTAATCCAAACCGTTTACAGACAGAGAACAAAGCTCTGCTTCTATTCAAACTCCAAAACAGGGGTATTATATATCCCCTTGCTCCTCTCTGTTCTGAGCTAAAAATGCTTTGCTTCAGTATGTACATGATGGTGGCCAGCTCGTAATTGAATGGCTTTAAGTCACGTCTCTGCCTATTCACAGATCCCAGTGAAGGGGAGAGACCGAGCGATGAGGCATAAATGTAGTGTCAAACACTGGACTGCCTGCTCACGTTGAGATAATCAGTCATGGGGAGTTTCAAGGAAATGAAGTGAAATGAAAAAAAGTACAATATGTAAGATGCAATGTCATCCAACTCTGCTGTTAGCATAATTGTAGTTTCCCTGGTGGCAGAGCATAGCAGCCTTTTAGTGGATGTTTTCTCCAATCTCCCAGCTCACGTTACAGTGAGTGAATAACGTTATAGCGAGAATGTGCAGCTGAATTTGTCATCCAATGTCAATTTGTTAACAAATGCCGCCTCTTCAATGGAAAGAAAATGTACGTTTTGTCATTTAAATGTAATTAATTAAAAGTTCAAATTTTTAGGATGTGCATTTATTTATTAAGTACGGCTTCCAGTATTTATGCTAAGCTAAGCTAACTGGTTGCCAGCAGTAGCTTCCTATTTAGCATATAGCAATCTGTTCTTATTCCCAACTCGTTACCTCTGGATGATTGGTCATCTGGACCACTTGTCGTCACTTTTTTAATGGACCGGGTAGCCCGACCCGTCAAACTGTGACGCTCCGCTGTGGTTGCCGATTTAAACACGTTCTTTTTTGTAAATTCAAACAAAACTACTTGGTTAGCAGTTTTGTATTGTGTTTGTTTTGTTTCTATATGCAACGTTAAAACACTTGTTTAAAGCTGCGGCCGTAATCCAGGAGAAATTGTGTTTCCCTCGAAACGTAATGGAGAATGCAGTTTAGTTGTATGGGAATGTCATTTTCTAGATCGTTTGTCAAATTGATACAGGAGTGCCATCCATCTTCTCGTCTCTGCAAGAAAGCAAATTTGTGTATTCATAAATCTTTAAAAATAAGAATTGAGACATCACATGGATTTACACGCGTGATTGTGCCGAGTTTGACCATGTTCCTCTTCGGTTTATAACTCCGTCCATGGCACCTCTCCGCTGTGAGAGCATAACAACAACAAAAAGCTGTTTTATAAAGCAACTCAGCGGTGACATAAGTGGAAAAACAGAAAGGCTACATTGTTGTTATTGGTGCCGCCGCTGCTACTTTTATTGGGCCTTTTAAAATTCGACACGATTACGTCTCCTTGATTATTTCCTCTGCATTAATTTGCAGCGTGCACAGCGGAATCTGTCACTTTGAATATAGCCCATTCATTCTATGCTCTCGTAACTGATCATACAGCCTTACACTTGTTTCCAGTTAATGTTTGAGGAAATCACTTTGGACTTCTGACAACAAATAGCCTTAATTTGAAACAATGACTTCAAGCAATTTCCTTGAAAAATGTTGTGCACAATCCTACAGTAGCCAGTCCAAAGCCCTTATGCGACCCGCTTAAAACTTCAAGTGTGCCTCCCTTTTCCTCCCCTTTTTAAAATTTCTGTGTGCCCAAAGTTTCCCTGAGCTCAGCCTCTCTGACCTATTACCCAAAGTCCTACAAAACCGGGTTTGTTCAAGTCCTTTAAAAAAAAAAAGAACACGTTTTTGCCAGATGTTGTTCCTTGCTTCTTTCCACATACTCGTAAAAAAAAATAAAAAAATAAATGTGTGTGAGAACTCTGCAATGACATCAGAACGTGCTTGTTGTTGTGCAGAGCTGCAGGAGGAGTGATGTGCTAGTGGGTTTATGGAAACAGATTCACAGACGCGGTTCAGTCTTTCTTCCGTCTCATTCCACCGTGTTTGAGAGTTACTACAATGAGCTCCTTCACTTCCTGAGCTGCTTCTCCGTCTCTCTAAGCGAAGCCTCCTTGACTCCTGGCCGCTCCGAAAGCACCTCTTTTATCAGCATGTTTACGTCCAGGCAGAGCTACTCCTCTGCCTCTTTTACTCATAAAAGGCGGTCACATTCGGACCCGGCACAGACTGTTCCTCTGTGCAACCGCAGAGATCTGTTTGGTCACTTTTCTCTCCCCTTCGCTCGTGTCTACATACTGAAATCATAATAAACAATCTATTTTATGTTTCCCTGTGCAGGGACTGATTTTAATCACATGCACATATAAATACTGTATCACATTTTCCAAATTAAACACACGTTTTTACATTAGTTTCCTACCTAGTTTTCTCTGCACTCCTCAAAAAGTGTCAAATTTGGTTGTAATCCATCACTGTCAGTTTTGCCAATGTCATTACTGTAATTACCATGTCATTATCACAGTAGTGTGAGTATGGACGGTTATAAATACTGTTAAAAACCCAAGATGGAAACCGATACAGGGGGCAGTAAATCAGGCAAACGTTACGTATAGTTCTGTGCATTCAAGTGCTTTAATCTGCTTTAATCTGACTGAATCAACTGATTTTCATGGGAGGAGCCTCATCACCCTGTGCAGTGTTACAGAAAGCATCACTCCCAGAAACAGAATCAACTCGCCACCTTTGATCACGTGTCTGCGTACAAACAGCGAACAATAAATCAGATGGTGTCGTTTCATGTTTGGTTTTTACTGTATTTCAGTTCATCAATTTGAGATATGATTGAGCACAAACGTAGTCAAAACACAACATATTAGTCAAAACAGTTCAGGGTTTATAGTTCAAATGTCTACATTCTTCTTATTGGACATTCATAAAAACATCAACCTACAATATAGATTTATTATTAGAGACAGAAATGTAAAAGGCGTTTGTAGCTCTACTCTAAGCAAACGAGGCAGAAAAATGTTCCATTGTTCCATCCTTTGTTGTATATACAATGAAAAGAATCATTCCTTAAACACAGTGGGCTGAATATACATCTAGACAAAGATAAGAGACGGACAAAAATGCTCTTGTTGTACAAAAATCACACTACAGGCTTTACGTGCCATCAGAATACTTTTTGATATTGTCCGTGTCTTGCAGAGACCTTCCATGTCTATTTCCTTATGACCCCGGGAACATTCCATATCATTGCAGAATATCAAAAATACATGTTTCTCAAGTTCCGCTTACTGAATATACCATGGTTTCTGCAAGACGTAGCGCTAGTTAGTTAAACAGCCCAGTCGCAGAGAAGAAACATGTTGCAATTGAACGTTTCTGCAAACCAGGGATATGTTAAATATTGATGTTTTTGCATTCAGGCAGCGAAAGTGACGTAGATAATCCAGCAACCGTTATTTTGAAAGTTGCGTACAGAGAAAGTCCAGTAAAGGCAGGTTGGAGTTACGCTTGTTACGTAATGCTACGTAAGGAAGTCGGCTAAGGGCGGATGTTATTCATTCATGGTAGTCAAAGTTGTTAAACTTGTTACGTAACTATGTGCAAAAAAAGTCTGCTAAGGGTGGTTGTTATTTATTTACGGTTGTTACGCTTCTTACGTAAAATTACGTAAGAAAGACAGATTAGGGCGGTTGTTATTTTTTTCACATTAGTTAAAGTTGTTAAGCTTGTTACGTGACGATATGCAAGTAAGTCTACCAAGGGTGGTTATTTATTTATGGTTATTACTCTTCTCACGTAGCGTTATGTAAGACAGAAAGATTAGGGCGGTTATGTATTTATTAGAGTTACAATTGTTAAGTTTGATACGTGATGTTATGAAAGAAGGTCCGCTAAGGGCTGTTGTATTTCTAAGAGGTAGTTACAGTTATCACACTTCTGTACGTACCTTAACGTAAGAAAGTTTGCTAAAGACGTTTGTATTCATTCACGGTAGTTACGGTTGAAACGCTACATTTGGTTAAGTTATTATTTGAACCCAAACCGTGATCTTTTTTTTCGAACAATAACCAAGTAGATTTGTTGCCTAAACATAACCAATTATTTCACAACGTTAACCACGTGGCATTGTGCGTTTCAGCAAGCGTGATACGAGGCTGATATGAAACGTATTTTGGGTTCAATTACATCAACATTCAACGTAGCCTGTGGCACAAACGCACAGTACAATGCCAACACTTTCTTCTGGGTTGCTCTGAAATCTACAAATGAAAATGTACATTCACACAAGAAGAATGCATATTACTTCGAGATATACCTCTCTTTTTTCTTTTCTTTTTTGACAATCAAGTTGCAATGACAAAAAACTACTTGAACACTGGAAGGCATTTATTCCTCGACATGCAACGCCTTGACGATTAAACTTTGTACAAGTTTATAAAAAAACTAAACACTTACACGACACATTAAACTGCATAAACACCCCTCTTAGCCGCCACCGCCATCATCATCCTCACACTGACGATAACTAGACGTCCTCAAAAAGGGAGCCGTTACATTTCACATGAGAACACACACGTGTGTTGGAACTTGCAGTTCATGTGTCTGTGCTGTGCTGAGTTAGTAGAGGAATGTACAGTAGTCATGCATAATAAAAGGTACCCTGCTAGACAAACGGTGAACACTGGGTGGCAGACTTCGTCCACTTTGCACATGGCTCCGGTCTGCCTGGGAATAAAATGTCACGTCATGGTAGGGGGAGAGGGAGGGACATGCATAGGGAGAACATCACACTGGGGGTCGGCTATATTGCTTTTTGGAGAATGTGCATTTATCCTTCTTTTGAGGTTCTTTCCCAAATACACAGACTTATTAGCAAAAACTCATCAAAATACAGACTTCCTCTCTGTTACCATCTCCAACTGCCACCGCCTGTTTCTCCCATTTGTCTTTCCCACTGGCATCATCAAACGAATCCTCTTCTCCTCCTCTTCCTCTTCCTCGTCCATATCCGTCTCTTTCGTACTCACGCTCATGGCCTGTGTCAATTATTTTTCTTTCCGTTTCTCCCTCTCTAAACCTTCCCTTCCCTTTCCTTCCCCCTCCTCCTCCCCCTCCTCCTCCTCCTCCTCTCTGCGGGGCAGCCGGAGGGACTGGCATTTCTCTAACAGCAGGAGGGGGAATCTGCACCCGGCCTCAGCCCACGCTGAGCAAAGGGAGGATGGGTGTGGCGTGGCAGACACAGGTGTGTGTGTGTGTGTGTGTGTGTGTCTGCCTGAAGGTCTGTGACTGGCAATAATGAACACGTGACCGGAACCCCCACACTACACCCGCCAACCCCTCTGTATGACACCCCACATCTGAAAGTCTCTCCTCTTGTCACTAAATCATCCGACTGAATGAAACCAGGGGTTTTCCAAGTCGGATGCTGTGGGTTCAACTGCCCCCCCCCCCCCCCCCCCCCGCCATAATATGAATGGGTCTTGTCACTCCTGTTATTATTCTTTGTCTGACTTGCATTTGGGGGATAAACAGGCTCTAATTTTTGGAATAAAGCTACAGTTCCTATAATTTGGGGGCTGTAAACAAGTAAACAAGATTGTCATGGAGTCAGTTACAACTTTCCTTTGCCTGTACGACAAGTTGACAACATTCGCCGAATAAATCAGCAGCTCCTGTTCGCAATGTACTATCGCTGCAGTACTTTGTTACGGAAGAAAACTTTGAAAACTTGAAAATTCTCAGGCAAGCTCTACAGTTATAAATTATTTTTTAAAGGAGATTTCTCAGCGGATTTATGGACGTGTATTTGCGATGGACACAGAGATGATGATATTGCCGGAGAGTGCAAGTAACAAGGACTCTAAAAGTATGTGCGCCATGTCTGCGTCTTTAGATTTGAGTGAGTCCGAGAGTGCTGCGTGTTGTTGGATGCAAATTACACCAATCGTGCGTTAAAAGAGACTTAATTGCCTCGATGGACTGCGAGTCACAGCCACTATAACAGATCAAACTGGTGACTGTGAGGAGAAGCGGACCAAGTCAACGGGCCGAACTGCAATAATTTTGCTTTTAGAACGCCGACATCCACCTGTCTCTATGCCTCGTGTCTTTCCCCCCTTTAACTCCCCCTTGGAAGGCAAACCTCACAGTTTGAAAACCCTTTTGGACTGAACTGATTGTTTGTCAGCCTCTATTTTAGTTTGAAAGAGATTTGGCACAGCTCGATGATAACGAAGATGGTGAAAAAACACACCTGTCTTCATGGCGACAAACTACCCCAAACAGATTACAGTCAAAGCTTGGCCAAAAATACCCCCCCCACCCCCAATCACCCGATACAAGCTGGCGTATATTGCCCGTCAACAGCTCTGCTTTCATTCGGGGACTGGCTTGAATTTAATTTAATGTCTCGCACTTCCTGGGGCCGCTGCCAAATGTGACTAAAGTAAACACTTTGCTGACGACAAACGTGAAAACTTTTTGTGCACAAACGTGTCCGGTGAGGGGGAATTAACAGACAAATTCAAAAAGACTCGCTGCTCTCTCATACAGTAAAGGAAAAGTACTGATTATATATATATATATATATATATATATATATATATATATATATATATATATATATATATATACACATAACGGTGTGATATAAAGATCAGTCACGGATGAGCTGCCGCTGTTTCGCTGTGATGTGACAGTTTGGCTTCACCAGCAAGACAAGACAAGAAGAGGTCAAGTCGCCGGGTCGATCCTTCTGCTCCTGTTTCAAAGGAACAAATGGCTGTATGGGAGGTGAGCGGAGACAGAGTGAGTCAGTGATGGGGAGGCAGAGATGGGCGGGGGGGGGTCAGATGTGTCGGTGCAGCTCCGGTAGCGGCGAGGAGGAGAGGGCCGGTCGCGGTTCGACTCCCCGGCTTTTCATGAAAGACAGCAGCTGGTCGGGGATCTCGGCGAGGACGTCCTTAGCCAGCCGGGCCATGCTGAGGACCTGGTTGCCGGATCTGTCGATGTAGTCTCTGAACGGGACAAACTATAAGCGGGGGTGAACAATAGTTTAGATGTTTTGATAGTATTTGTATGTAAATAAGGTCTATATTGATGACATATCTTTGGTCTCATAATGTTAAAACAAGCCTGTTTTGGACATCAAAAATACATAAAACTCCTGTCTTCATACGTCTGTTAAAGTCAGACAAAGTCTTTTATGTCAATTTTCGCTGAGGCCCCCCTGACAGTATCACAGGACGTTGTGCTGTAACTTTTTTTTTCTTCTCACATTGCTGTATGTAAAGAGATATATTCAAAGTTCATTACCCTGCACCAAATAGGTGAAAACACGTTTTACAAACTGACTTGAAAAGTCCCTCATTTACAGTGTTTTAAAAAATATAAAAAAATCTATATGTTCTTTCTTTGATTATAAGACATGATTATTAAATCATAAATTCCAGGGCTTCCTGCAAATAACTAGGTATTTCATTCCTAAAAAGGAGAAATGAACCACGTTTATCACTCGCAGTCCTCAGACAATTCATGAGAAAATAATCAAATAAAGTAACTCCCGGTACAAACCAGGGAGAAAAGCCGAGCAGACACTGCACAGGGGGCGGATCCCCAAGCTGAGGTGATAGAGGGAGTCTACTACCCAGTGTAGGTGCTGCAGCCACTAGGCTGATGGTCACACCTGCAGCCCATCAGGTAATTAGAGTGAGCATATGTTCACAGGGCTGGGAGGCAGCAGCAGCAGACAGACTGGGCAGAAGACTACGAGGATCTCCAGAACCACTTGAGAGGAGCTGCATCAGACGTGAGGTACTTCAGCAGACTCATCTCTCTGCTCTGCCCACACAGGACGGAGGAATTGTGTCGCACTGGGTGTAGACCGAAGGCCAAAGAAACCGACCGGGAGGAATCTTTTAAGTTTGACCCCATCCCCCTTTACCCTAACCTGTTTATGAAAGGACACTTTTTGCCATGTAGCCACTGCCTCCGAGTCTCCTGTTTTATTCCTGAATCTTGTCGCCACGTCCCCTGGGTTGCCACACCACAAAGACATTTGTAAAGAGGGAAGTGCACTTCTTAAAGTGTCAAGCCCTCCTACAGAAATGTGCACCTCCCTCTCAGCATACGCACTTCTCACGGGAATTCAATATTCAGAGTGGAGGAGAAAGTATGTAACTGTCCTTGCATCCATGCACAAGGCTATATATCAAACAATCCCTTGTGCACCCTGTCCATTACGCAGCTGTGAGGATACAAATCTATGTTTAAATTTAGATATGGATACTGCAATTGCAATCAGGACATATTTGAAAAGTAATAACATACTGTATCTACATATTTTGTCATTGAAATAACCTATAATTAATACACCTCTGCACTCCGCAAGTCTCCACCTCCCCAAACGGCTCACAGGTAAATAAAGTGTACATTCAAAGCTTCCCAACGGGTACTATACAGGTGGATTTTTAGTACGTACTGCAGCTGCCCAAACAAAGTATGCACTGTTGCATGCAGTGCGCATTGGACTGGGACATACTTCTTTGTCATTTCATGGCACCTTGAACTTTGACCCTCTTGCGCATAGTGTAACAGACTGTCTCATGTTTGTCATTTTGGTGTTGAAGATCTGTTGAGGTTTGCCGTAGAGAAGGGGCAACTCCCACCTCTGGTCGAAGGGGGAAAACAGAAATAAAGAGAGAAGCCGTGGGCTGATCAAGATGTCTGGTTTCCCGACTCCACTTATTACTATCTGATAAGTGCCCTCATACAGGAACCCAAGACGCTCGGTCACAATAGGATTGTGCAAAGGATTGTGGGTCAGAACAGACAGAAAAGCATGCATACTGCAAAATGTGACGGAATGCAGCAGACGATCCTGCTATTTTTGGTAGACTGCATTTGACATACCATGTATTGGGACACACTGTTTTTCTGCCATACTAAATAGTATGGTAGTATGAGTAATGAAACACACTGTGGGCTGCAGAGTTTGTTGGATTAAATTGAAATGCATGTTGTTTTTTGGGTAATATACCAATCACCAGGTAAAGACGCTAATGTTCCCTCGGACGCAGTGACACAAATCGTCTTGCTTTTTGAAAAGGACAGTGACGGTAAGCTAAATATTTTTGGTCATTGCAGCTTAAAGTGGCACACCGCACATTTATGGCCCAGTTCATGTTTCTCCTTTTTATTTTCATGAATTGTTTTAACAAGTGACCCTCAAGTTAAAAAAGCCTTTGAACTCCTGGTTTATGGTGCGCAAGTGGAGGTCTGATGGCAGCACTCTGACTTAAATTTATAGCAACAGGAGAAAAATACATTGATGTTTATCAAAACAGTTTCTGTGTTCACTTATACTGTAGTAGCAAAACAAAAGCAATTTAGTGAAACCTTTTTCCGTATTTAGGAATATATTGATGACTGGTACTTTAGGCCTTATAATAGGATATTAATGTTTTGCAGTAAATAGCTACTGCCACTTTGCTAGAACTACATTTGTGCAATCTTATATACTCGCATGGCTCCTCTCAACGTCTAGACAGTATACATTTATCATTGAGCTCATTTTTCATCGTACCCTATGCTCTGCCAGCTGACTGGCCAGTACTATAGAAAAATTCAAAAGGTGCATTGTTATCAGAGGCCATTGTATTAAGCTTCCTATTTGTGTTCTATCGGGCTTTCTAAAATTACTATTTACTGTTGCCAGTTCTGGATTTTATCAGTCCCTGACGGGGTTACTGCGCTCTTTAGAAAACTCGCTGCAAAACAATTTCACGAAAGAGCTGCTCCCTCGTGCCGACTTTGAAAATAACTGGACGTGGCTTTTTGGGCAAACTCGGTGAGGAAATGTCTTTTTAGATACTGATAAGTCAAATGTTCAATATAATACAGTAGGCTATCGGCTTGTGATTTGAGTAGGTTCACCTGTTCAGTGTAAAATAGATACATGACCTGGGGTTAACTTTAAAGGACTGACTCTTCAAAGAGTCACAGCAGAAGGGTTCTACAGTATATTTCCATTCGATGGATACAAAATGTTTCTGTAATGATACAATTTTGAAAACCTAGCATTATATTTTTTTTATATATTTCGTAGTACATAGAAACTCAAATGCTTTAAACTATCCTGTAAATGATTTCTCTTGATTCTTTTCGACTGACTTTAAATCAGGTTTGGGACTTCTTCTGTGAGCCCTCAGAGGCTACTTGCAACATTACCAAAACCAGTTACCCATAAGGCCATAGTGCAACAAAGAGACAGTTTTTCATTTTGTGTTCCCTGGTCTTTATGTTCTGAGATTATCGGTGTTCTTATAAAATGTTAGTCGGTTATTAAAATACATAAGTTTACATCCTCTTGCATGCTTATTAGTGGTGCAACGGATCATGAAACTCTATCACTGATCAGTCACAGATCAGCACAAAAGTAAAGGAGCAAATATAACTTTTAGATCCCTGATCACGTTATTTCTTTGCCGCCGATACTAATTACCGATCATTGATGATCCATATTGTTTGGTTATAGCAGCTGGTCTACAAGGATCCAGACTATTTTTTTTTTGCCACTGTCCCAAAAGTAATTTCAACAGCTGTGAAGTCTGTAAACCATCTAACATTCTAAATGTTCTCCTTTTACTTAGTCCTTCAGAAAAACACAAAATTGAATAAGGAAATAAATGTATGGATTATGTCGTTTTAATGATGTATTATTAGCTCATAATTCACCTCTAATATCTATTTATGTTGTTGTGAAAACATCTCCTTGAAACTACTGGATTTATTCAAGTTTCTCACCAACACTACATTTTACGAGATCACATTGAACCAGTGGCGGGCCGTGCATTTTATACCTGGTCCTGCACTCGTAAAAATGAAGCTCAACACCTACAAATACACTATGACTGCAGATACATGAATACCCGCATGACGGGATGTGGTGGCATTAACGAACAATGCATATAGTCAAAACTCGCATTCCGCCACACACTCAAGAGCACGGTTCATTCAAATATGATTCATATCAGAGGGAACAATATTACCCATATCATGAAAATGATACGATAGTCAAATTAACAGAGTAGTAACGCTATCACCCCATCCAAGAAATACACGACTCCATAGTTCTTGTTACTGACGGATCTATTCGTCTGTCAACACCAAGACGGAAAATTAGTCCACTTGAAAACACATGAATCTTCAAAGTAGATCACTTAAACTTAACTTTAACACTTTGCGCGGAGTATATAGACCGCTAGCGCTTTGCGCGTCTTGTTGCTGTGCACCGGCTAAATGTGTCCCCAGCGCAACATAGGACGTAACAATAGTTCCTATCACATATAAAACAAAATGGAAAACCATATTCATAAAAACAAGTTGTACAAATAATAATATATAATATAAACAAGCATATTAAATAATGACATAAATATGTATGGCAGTTAAAGCTACTGCAGTTAACTTACCAAAGCTGCTGTTCACTATTTAAAGACAAAGTCCATCCTCCTTTCTTTGTTAATAAAGAGTTTAATCTCACGGTTGTTGAGTACATCCGTGCGTTTTAGTTCCAGTAAGAAGTCCTTCTTGATTCATGGACACCAGTGAAGACAGTCGAGCCTCCCCAGTTGTATTTCTTGAATACGTTTTAATGCGTTTGAGGGCTAAAAATGTCCGCTCGACAGAGGCAGCAGATATTGGGATTGTCACCGCCCAACATGTCATGCTAGCCCACTGACCAATCACGTATGGCTAGGCCAGCTAGCAGCTCTGACATGTCAAAGAACACGCCCAACATGTCAAACTAAAGATCTGATTGGTTGAAGACTATGACAATCAACAATATCGTCCCCATTAAACTGCAAAGGGATTCACTTGTGAGTCTGAAGGCCTGGGTCCTCTCTTCTTACCTAGAGACACAGAGGTGAAATCTAATTGGATAAAAGCTCTACTTAAAACAAGCTGCACTAGAAGCAGAGCAACTGAGGAAGACAGTAGCTGTGCAATGAGAAAATAAGATAATGGGAACAATATTTGTATAAATTACAATACATGTAGTGTATTTAAGAAAAATCATTAAATTATAAAATAGTTAACTTTGTGATTCTATTTAGGCCAGCAGAGAAGGCCTTACAGGCCCTGACGGCCCGCCACTGCATTGAAACATCATAACATTGCAATTTACCTTCGTTCAATGCTCATTTTCACTGAACAGAGCCTGAACGCTTCATAATGTAACTGAACAGAACGGATCACGGATAGACTGTGATCCGTTACACAGCTAGTGTTTGATTGTTCCCTCTCGGAGGCAAACGTGGGGGTAGCATCACACTGAGGGCCCTATTTGAACAATCTATGAAGTGAGTGCTGCATATGCATTTACACCAGGGGTCCCCAAACTTTTTCCTGTGAGGGCCACATCACTGAACATATCGTTTGACCTAGGGCCCGATCATGGGGGGGGGGGGGGGTGCTACTCGCGTGCTACTCGCGTGCTACTCGCAGGTGAGCGACCGTTGCATCGTGCGCGCGGATCGGGGCTCGGCTCTTCTACTTCTTCTACTCTTCTACTTCTACAGGGTGCGCGCATGACAGCTCTCATCTCGTTCGCCCCCTGGTGGTTGGCTGATTAAAATTCGATTAATTGTGCAGACTGAAAAAAATCATAATGCGTCTCTGGTATTGTTCAGGGGGCCGGACCAAATGTGGAGGCGGGCCGCATCCGGCCCGCGGGCCGTAGTTTGGGGACCACTGATTTACACCTTTCACTGGTTAAAACCTCTTGAACCCTAAGCCTATTTTTAGCCCTCTGCTCGAAAATGTCTTACCCATACTCAAGAGAGTGTAAATCTTTAACTACAAGGTCTATTTGAATAATTTAAATGGTATAATAACACAAATAAATGTGAGCTTTGTTAAGATGTGTACATATCATTGTATATGTTACTGGTAAATGCTGGACGAATGTTACACACAGCTCAAATTGAAAATGTTCAGGTTCGCCTGAAAAAAAAAGCACTTTTATTGATTTTAAATGACGCAGAAGCAGGCCTAAACTCTCCCAAATCATATCACAACACGTCAGCAGTCCTTTTAAAAAAAGGAATTGGCTTTGATAGAGTGAAGTATGCCTGAGAAATCAAGGCCGGTGTACAGGTCAGCTGAGGTCAGCCAACGTCAATTCTGATTTTGGAAGCAGCACATATAGCTATTTTATTGTACTTTTATATACTATATAACTATATTTCACATCTTTTACGACTAATAGTGTTCAATCTATCTAATACAGCAGTTTCGCATCATTTTGAGAGCCTGGGCCATATAAAAACCTGTAAAACATGGCCGATTTTCGTCTGAATTTCAGTTTTACGGGATGCAATTGAACCTTACCAAAGCCTGTGATTGGCCGATTTGCGCATGTGATACAGATTTGAACCCGGAAGATTGTGGGGAATGTAGTGATACGTTCTTTGAGTTGTTTGACAGAATTTTAAGCCAATAAACTAATCTAAAACCGTGGTCCGCCCCCATGGGTCAAACCCATTGGCCAAAACTGAAATAGGTCAAATGCCTACCCTAAGTTAGATTGATCCCAATTTCTTCAGGAAACAGTTCAGAGCCGCCACAGGATGTTGATAGAACAGTAGGACCCGGGGAAATATGTCTTTGTTTACATCAAAACAGCACAAAGGTAAGGAGTTTTTGAAATATTAGTGGTGAAGCGGTGTGTTGTTCTGGTGCTTGTTTGCTCACAGCTCTGTGATGGTTTCACTTAGATAAATAGTGAAGATATCTTTGGATTCAGTGTGTTATTGGCGTGTTTTCTGCTATTTCGGTTGTCTATGTTAGCATTTAGCTTCTTCTTATTAGCGCCTACTGGAGTGTGTGGTCGGCTCAGCAATGGCGAAAAAAAGAGTGATATTGTGGACATTCTTTTAGTTGCTTATTTGAGTTTGTGTAGAATTGTGTTTGGAGTGTGTACACTGGCTTGCAGGAAAGTGTTTTACAGAATTTCTTCGTTAATTTGGTATATAGCATGTATGAAGCATTAATAATATTTTTGTATGAAAAGTCCATTCTACGACATTTGGAACAGAGCCTCGGAACAGAACGGAGACCTTTTGGGCGTCTTCGGGTCCAAGAGGTTTTAAACAGTAAGGCGTAGGAGACAAAGGGGTTGTATTCACTTTCCTGATTAATCAAAGGGTATGTTTTGGGCGTAATGCAAATTAAACCAATCAGTGTCATCTTCCATTCCCTTTAAAAGTCAGGTGCGCCTGCATTTTATTTATTTACAAATCGGAGAAGCAAGAGTTTTTCCAGTGTAAATGTCGTTGAATGGCTGAACAACAACAAATAAGGATTGAAGCTGAATGTTTTGCTGGATAAAAACACGAATTCTGGAAATGATCACATCTATCTTTTTTTTTCCAATACATTTTGACTTTTGGACTTTACAACGCTCTAGAGCTATTTGTAATGTTTGGATCACACAAGTTGGATCACAGTCCTACGCAGCCACCACGGCAATCTACTGTTAGTAGCTGTCCATTTACAGGGGTTGCTGAATACGGAGGCTGCATTACGCGTGGGATAAATGGGATCCTTGGAAAGGTACTTTTCAGTTGTGTGGGCAAGTGAAACCAGAATCATTGTATTGTGCCCTTGAGCAAGACACAGAGCTTGTTCAGTGGCCCACCATAAACGGGTATTGTGATGTATATTGTATGAGGCAGTCCCCAGTGTGTGTTTGAGTGTGTGTTGTGAATTTAAGCAGTCGTCCAGGAAATGCATGCAGCTGCTGTTGACAGAAACAAGTTTAACCTTAACGTTAAACAGTATTATGGCGAGTACCTGTACAATGTCTCTCTCAGCAAGACGGCCCCTGGAGGACACCCTCACTTCATCTCCATCCAGCTCTTCCATAGCTAAAAAGGGGGAGAGAAAGTGTTTGAAAAATTCACTCGAGACCGATGTAACAATCATTAAACAGGACATTTATTCTTGCAAGAAGGAGACATAGTTGATTCACATACAAAATTTGCATCAAGGCTGCTCGGAGATCTGTCTCTGATATTTATACTGAGTAAACAACATGCAGTGGGCATTTACGTCTCAAAGGATAACACATGAATTGCGTTTCACACAGGCGTCTACGTAGAGTATCTGGAACATCACTTTAACAATTTGTTCTCGTACAAAGGTCACTTTTATCGAAATCAAGAAGTCATGGTTGCAAATCAGCTCTGCGTAACTAAGTGTTCGTCTTAGGAGACAGCTGATACTTCGATAGACAAAACAGCTGCTGAAGACGCCTGGTGTCACAGACAAGGACACAGGCCTTAAACACTTACAGAGGACATGCGCTTTTGTTAAATGTATAACATTCCTTAATCATTTAAATGCATACTAATTAGTCATTTAGATTTTTCCCAACAGAAAGCAACAGACAGACTCAATACTGGAACCAGGGGGAGAATTTAGAGGAAGTACAGGATGTTCTGTTGTATTTTCATAACGTAATTTGCTGATGTGGAGCACAGCATGGGGAGTAAGAACAGGTATTCAGAGGAGAATGGTTAGAACGAGAATGCCATTTCATAAGCAAAAATGAAAGCTCAGCAGGCTTTCATACAGCCATTTCCAACTATGGCCAAACACAGGAAGAGGCGCTTGCTCTAAATTGGCGCTCTGATGGAGATGTCATTCTGAGAGGTCTTCAAAAAGAGCACCTGCGACAGTGTACATCCTGCAACTGGAGTCACTCTGGCAGTGAAAAATAACAGCCTGCGTGGAAAGGTGACTGAGTACAAGTTAAGGTCAAATTAGCAAACGAGGTACGTTTGCTATGATGCAATATTAACTTCAATCTTAGGCAGAGTTTTATGATGCTGCTGAATTTCTCAGCAAACTGTTATGGAGCCACCTAGCTAGATGGCTAATAAGCCAAGCTAAGCAGCAGCTGGAACGATTCGTTGCGCTGTGAGTGACAGTGACAGATTGAAATGATGTGTCGCAAGCATATCAGAGTTTCTATTGGCCCACAGCTAACGTGGGTGGAGGTAATGGACTCAATATGGTTGCTTTGTTGTGCAAATGGTCCCCCTCTGTAGATATGCTCTTTTTAATGATATGGCACAATTTTATGTTTTAGAACAAATTATTTCACCGACCCCTTTGGGGTCCCCAGACACCACTTAGAGAATCACAGTGTTATGGTACACAGACCATCTAAAGGTTTTATAACCTACCTACCTGCTCCTGACAGCACACAACTCTAAATTTGGGTGAGCAAGTATCTCCATATTGATTGAACTTTATTTTGTTTTAGTATGAACTTGGATTCACTAATCAGAGATTATTTTTGTTAAATTCTGAGACGGAGCTCCGCTTAAATTAAATCAAGTTTTACTAAACTCTGATGAGAATGAATCTTAGATTAAGGAGATTAAACACTCACGATCAGAAATGGAGGACACAGATGGAAGACAGAGCAAATAACAAATAGAGGCAATTAGGCCTGGCAATAAGGCGCGCACACACACACACACACACACACACACACACTTTCCGAGGTGTTATTAAGCCAGTTTGACCTTGCTTTCACCACCATTTCTCCCACCATTCGATCGCTTAAACAAGTAGAACGCACAGAGCCAATGATGAGGCGTTAGGTCGTCACAGCCTGCCGAGCAGCAACAGACTGCACTCTCACTCAAGCAGCTTCCACTGAAAAAGTCATTGACCTGTGGACTGTAAGACTCCCAGGAGGTGGAGCGTACTGGACTGGTCTATATGAAGAACCTAGTATGATAGAGTTGCCAAACTGGTTTCCTGTTTGCTCACAGGAGTCCCATCGGGTCAGGTAAAACATATTTGCGTCTCCTGAATCACCTTAACATTTCAGACAATGTAAGCCGCTGCTTCGTGGGGCTGGCAATTCAATTATGCTAAGCTACGTTTTTTTCAGATACACAGCGGAGATTTTGATTGGCAGTGGTGTCACAGTGCAGTCGGTCCCCATATTGTATATGGAATTAAAAAAAATATTTTTATTGAAGGATGCATGCGATGCATATTGGTCAGGACCATTTAATTGGCTACCGAGCGAGGACCATTTGGGGTTCCAGCGAGACAGTTTAGCGAAGAGTGTCATAGAAGGCACTTTTCAGAAACGAATATAATGAATGCTGCACATGTTATATACCAGATTAAACAGCAACACTACCATGTAAGTCATTTGTTACACACTCCAAACACAATTATACACAACTAATACAAGCAACTAGAAGATGTACCACAATATCACGTATTTGTCGCCATGACTCAAGAACTACACTCCTGAGAAAGCTACGAACAAAGAAGCCTACGGCTACTACACGGCCGAGCAATACATTGCAGAGCATGAGAATTCGACACAGAATCCAGAGATATCTTCAGAATATCTCTCCCTGAAACCAGTACAGAGCTGTGAGCAAACAAACGCCAGAACAACAAACCACTTCACCAAAAAAAATTCCAAGCAGGGCCTTACCTTTACATTGAATCACGAAAAGACCGGCATAATTCCCCGTTTGCTGGCTAAAAACTGCTCCTACCTATGTCCTGTGTCTCTCTTTGTTTCCTGGTGAAAGGGGGGGTCAACCTAACTTGTAGGACCCAGGGGGAAGGGGTCAGACATTTGTCGAATGGAATTTTAGGCTCAGGGGTGCGGGGCGTTTTTTCGATTTTTACTGGCTAAAGACTGTCAATCAACACCAGGCTTTGTCAATCAACACCAGGCTTTCACTACCGCATTCCTAAGACTGACGCATCTAAAATGGTGTCATTTTCTAAAATTGACCAATCGTAGGCTTCCTGAGCTCCCAACACACACATGAAGACTGGAGCTCAGACGAGAATCATCCATGGTTTACAGCCTTAGAGAGGATTCTGGCTCTCAAAATGAAGCCAAACTGCTGTATTAGGTTAGATTGAACACTATTAGTTATAAAACAAGTGCAATATATAGTTATATAGTATATAAAAGTACAATGGAACAGCTGCAACAGCTGGTTCCAAAATGAGAATTTGGCTTGACCTCGCGTGACCCTTCGTACTGAAACCTCTATAACTTTGACCTACTTCACTTTATCAAAGCCACATTTTTTTGGGAGACTACTGACATGACTACTGCTATGGTTTGGGAGAGTTTTTAGGCTAGCCAGGGCTTCATTTCAAGAACAAAATAAAAGTGCTTTTTTTCTCCAGGTGAACCTGAAAATGTGATAAAGATGTGTGCTATCTTCATTTAGTATTAACCAGTAACATATACACTGATATTTACACATCTGATCAAATCTCACAAGTGTTTCTGTTATTAAAACATTAAATAAAATAGACCTTGTAGTTACAGAACTATAGTCTTTGGTATGGGTATGAAATTTTCGGGCAGAGGCCTAAAAATAGGGCTATAGGGTTTAAGAGGTAGACAAGGAGAGTTATGAAGGCAAATCAATGTGCGTGTGGATCTCATTTATGCTCTGTAAGGGGCTGAGGGGCAGATTAATTAGAGGCATCTACATTCCAGCCAGAAGGCTCCACCCACTCCCTCAGGAGAGCATTGGGATCAGATGTGGGAAAAGACACCTCGAGCTGATACGTTGGTAAGTAGGTAAACGTCTGTATCTCTCACGTCATGCTCACTACATGAAATATTCAATGAACATGGGAAAAAAAAAAATCTGATCCAATCTGGTAGCCATGCTTCTGTAGTTGCCCTCATATCTGGTCATATTTAAAAGAAATGGGAAAATAGGTCTAGATTCGAGAATTCTAGAACAGGAGGTGGGTTCTTGGAATGGTGCAAAAGGAATTTGCCTTTATTACATTCCAATGATGATCATTGGAATGTGGTGTGACATCACAGATGTGGCAGGGTGTCTTATAGCACTACAGAAGGTTAGACTAACACTTGATTTAATTTCAAAAGCCACAGAAAACCCCAGACTTTAGAGCCATGTGCGAGGGACTTCAGGCCGAGGTAGAGCAGCTGCTAAAGCGTAAAAAATGGTTGACGGACAGAAACTATGAGCTGGGCCAAAAGCTGTCTAGCCTGTATTTGGCCAGAACAACGTTTCACAACGGACATTATGAGTTGATTCAAGAGGAGGAGGAAGAACCACACAGTCTGGCCTTCAAGTGTCAAAGACGCATATATGTCGCCAACATGAAAGTAGAACTTGTCGAGGACCAGATGATCCAAAAGGAGAAGGAGTTTGAACAGGCAATTCAGATTGAAAAACAGCAGCATCTGAGGTTGCAGAACAAATGCACCAGGGAAGCGCAGTTACAAAAAAAGAGGGCAGATGAGACAGTGAAGAATTTGACGGAGGAGATGAATGACCTGAGACAGTATAAAACTCTTGCCATCGCAAATATTGAAAAACTACACAAACAGGCAGAACCTGACGTTCTGACATACAAGAGCCAGTTTAATTGTGAGAAAAAGAGTTTCAACAATTACAAGAAACATATGATGGCTCAGAAGGACAAACTCCTTTTGGACATGGAACATACAATAAAAAGAGAGGTAATTCACAGGACAGCAGTGTGTAAAAAGGAGATAAAGGCATTGAAAGACAAAAATACAGAACTTTCAAATCAGCTAAGAGAAGGCCAGCTATTGCAGGCTAATACATTGAGTGAACTAGATAGTCTCAAACTCCGGTTCAATCAACACTTAATCACATTAACAATGCAGGAAAAGCACCTAATTTCCTCCCATGAAATCCAAACTAAACTGGAAGAGAAGGAGAGGAAGTTGACGAATACTATTGACTCCAAAGATCTGAAGATAATCCATCTCACGAATCTGATCACTGAGTTGGAGGAAAAGAACAATGAAGTCAACGCTAGGAGAGAACGCTTACATCAAAAGTGGCAAAAGGCTTTGACGAAAGGCAATGAGCAGGCAGCAATGATTCAAGAGATGCAGGATGACATCAGACTGAAGGCTGGCAAGAACAGTGCAATGGTCGAGGAACAGGTCGTGGTTAAGGAGCAGCATCGTGAATCGAGTAACCAGCTGATAAACGTAAAGTGTCAGCTGGCGGAAAGCGTGAAGGCTCTGGATGTCTGCAAGACTTCCGCCGTTAATGAGCGGGCGCTGAGTGAGAAGAAGATGGCTGAGATGGCGGCGAAGAATGAGGAGTTGGAGGAGGAGCTGCAGCGCCACAAAGAATTGCTAGAGGAGGGCAACAAGCAGGTGGAGAATGTGCAGGTGGAGAACGAGCAGCTGAGACAGAAACGCCCCTTGATGAAGTATGTAGTTCTACCAAATAAGACCCCTCTGATTCCCAAACAGCCTCAATCCCCCTCTGAAGACATGCTGAAGGTCCAGGTTCAATTTGGGCAAAAATTGAAGCACACTTGCTTCCCACTCTTGAAGAAATCCATGATTCAGCCCAAGGAGACATCTCAAGCTCGCCCTGCTTCCTCCAAACTCCCGGCGTCATGGAAGAGCAAACAGTCTGCACACAGCCCCACCCAAATCTCCAGCCAGACCCCCAGCAACGTGGATCAAAAATCAGAGAAGAGCGTGAGGTGGCAGCTGCAGAAAAGCTTAAGGGTCTTGGGCGTCTGTGTGACCAATAATGAGCGGGCGCTGGGTAAGAAAAAGATGGCGGAGATGGAGCCGCTGAAATTCAGTCCGGTTCCGCCCACATGTCAAGCTCACCCCGCTTCCTCCAATCTCCTGGCGTCAAGGAAGAGCAAACAGTCGGCGCCCAGCCCCACCCAAATCTCCAGCGACGTGGATCAAAAACAGTCCACTACCCAAAATACACCACACTCCCTTCCATCCCTGAGATGAATGTTAGTTAGAGTCAGTGGCGGCTGGTCGATAGAGTGCGCCGACCCCCCTTGAGCTACACATAATACAAAAATAAACTATAGAAATTGTCAATATTTGTGTTTTTTAAATATGGAATGTACCCAGTAATATGTGTAAAATATGACATCTGCGGTAAATATATGCTTTTCCTGCACGTCCTCTCCGCGTGTGCACGTCTCAGCTGAGCTGGGGCGCTGGAGAAACTGCCCCAAAGAGGCGGGTCTATGAAGCAGTTTAGCCAATGATGCTTTAATGCTGATTAAAGATATAAATGAGTGACATATGTGGAGAATTTAAGTATTAAAAGCATTATTTAGTAGAATTAATAACACCCCTAGTGGTGAATAGAATTGTCACAATGATGAGAATGTAAATTATGTTAAGAGTCACAATATATTTACTTATGGAATGTAATATAGGTTTACAGGATGTTTACTTATGGAAGATATTATATGTTTGCAATAAGTTTACTTGTAGGAGTCTTTAACATAATCATTGGAAGTATTGAACCAAAGTACAGTCACATAGGTTAGGGGGTTCTGAGCCATGAGGCAGAGAGATCAGGGGAGATAGGGTCAGTGAGGAATGCAGAGGACAGGCTCTTCACGACCATATAAGGCAGGGGTGTCCAAACCTTTTTCAAAGAGGGCCAGATTTGATAATGTGAAGATGCCCAAGGGCCAACAGTCCCTGCTGACATTATTTTAAACAATACAAGTTGCCTATACATACACTATTATTTAATAATTATATTTTCAATGACACAGCAGGGATCATTTTATTTTAAATATGATCTTTAAAATGTAGCATTCTGGTGTACTCTGAGAAGAAAATTAAGTGATAAGACATTTACTTTAAGCAAAAAACTAATTTATTATTCAGTTATTAATCAGTATTTCAGCTCTGGTTGAACAGCTGGATAGTTTTTTTCAATCTATTATTATTATTAACCTTTTATGTAGACAAAATCCATTGAGAACGAGGTCTCATTTTCAAAAGTTTGTCATTTAAAAACAAAGATAGCAAGAGTAGCGAGAACCATCGACTGTACAAATAAAGTGATTAGTTTTCATTGAACCCCGTTACTGTATTAACTTCCACTGTTACTGTAAAGCTGTTAGAATTGTGGCCTATCTTCTATTTGCAAATAATATGCATTCAATCCAGTTCAATTATTTAAATTAGAATGAAGAGTAAAGTAATAGCTGTGATCTATACACACCTCTGCATTAGCAACCCACTGAAATGAAGATACAGGCACCTTAACCCTCTCTATCAATACTTCAGGGCCCTGTTGGGACCGGAAGTACCCTGGCTGTGGTCATCACAGTGAACAGTGTCTGGGAGTGTGATGAGAGCGCACGTGAGCCCTTGTTACTGTAGTTCATCTCCTTGGAGCAGAGGCAGCATTTAGCATACCCTGCCTTATCAATATTTCTAAAACACTGCGACAGCAGGAAGCTGTACTCACGTCTGTTTAGAGTAGACCTCCACCTTTATCCAGGCCCAGCTCCTTCACATCTCAGCCCTGCATCAAGCTGCGCTACACAAACAGCCTCCTCTCCCTGAAGCTCTTTGACCTCATCATCTCATCAGTATCTGGGCCTCATCATCGTGGTCTTAAAAGTTATTGTCACCACGAAATTATCCTCATTCTACTTTGAGTTAAAAAAAACAACCTGCCAGCAAATCCGCCGGTGTTCCGGTTTAACGTTAACGAGTGACCGCGTGAACTGAACCGGGCATGTTTCATCGCGTTACGTTTTTTTTTCCTCCTAAATCGCGATAATGACGAATGTTAACAAACAAAGTTCCGCATGCAGTGGACGTTATCCTTAACCGAGCAAGTCTTAACTGTAACGGAGGGAAAGACGGTGTAGACATCTTAACGCTGATTGGCCAAGACTCGACACATCAAAGATGTTTTATTGCGAAGATCACGTCATCACCTTTTTTCCTCGTCTCAATCCAAGCTGAGAAACGCTGGCTGGCCAGATGACCCCCCCCCCCTAAAGAGAAAACATCTACGGATCACGTGGATGATATATTTTCATTCAAAACGGCTAATTTCGCTGAAAAGCAACAAGTTTGCAGGTATGCATTTGACTCGTGGGCCCGCGAAAAAGACCGCTGCTGTGGGGCCAAGTTATCTTGGAGTTGCTTCACGGTCGCACGGTCGCTCTCTGATAGCTTGTTGAAGTATTAGCATGTTTTTTCTCGTAGTGTCTCTTTACATTATATCACTTAAACAAGGCAACAGTCTCATGACAAACTAGGCAGACACAGTTGTTTCGGTTTTCGGTGAAAAAATATGAAAGCGGCGGCCCTCGGTATCAACTTTCCTTATTTTACTTGCCGTAGCCATGACAGTTGAAGGGTCAGAGACAATTAAAAAAAGCCAGACAGTTACAGAGTGGTGCTGCCACCATGAGGTGAAAAGAGGAATTGCATGTTGAATTTGTATGATTTATTCATTCCGTTTTGACTGTGCTGGCGGGCCATAAATAATGCATTTTAAGACAGAAGGCGCGGGCCGTATAAAATCTGACCTCGGGCCGTGATTGGCCCGCGGGCCAGACTTTGGACATGCCTGATATAAGGGAATAGGTCGAGGACCAGAGACATCAAAGGGGACATCAAAGGGGACACAGAGGAGCTGGACAGATGACCAAGAGAGCAGGAGGAGTCCGGACGACTTCAACCAAACACTGAGCTGATAACAGCCAAAGCCATGAGGGGTTTATTGTATTTCGGCCAATCACAGAGGCTAATACTGGACATTTAAACATTCGGACAGAGACTTTTAAATATAGGAGAGTTCCAGAGAGTTTTGGGTTCTGTTCGCGCCGTTACCACTCAGGAGTTGACCAGCTGAGCTGGCCGATTAGGTGGGGCAAGTGAGGACTCTGCCCCAAGGGACATATTGATATCGATAGAGTAATTCAGTTTGCAACTGTTCTAGCTTCTCATGTTAATTAAATACTTTTTGATTGTAAGCCGGATCCAGTTCATTTTTGGTGGGACTTTGCTGCAGAAAGTTAGCAGCAGCAGAAGTCCAGCGGCCTGGCTCTCCCCTGAAAAGGTCTCCCCTCGACACATACAATTTAGCCAATCAGCGTCCTCAAATAGATTCAGCTTGTGGCAGAATTAATTCTTAATTAATTAAAATACATAACATATGAAACTCATGAGTGATTTATACACTCATGTTTAATCTGTTATCTGTCTCTGAACTGTTACATTTCATTCATTGTCCACACTGAATCTTTATTGTTTCAAAGTAGTTAACAAAAGCATGTGGGAATTTATGTTCTGGTCATAATGTACTCCTGCAATAAAAGGAACCCATTCAAAATGTGTTCTTGTCGCCGAGGTCTATTTGTAGTCTCGCTGGCTACAAGACACACTGATGTTTCTACAACACACACCCCCTGAGAAAACTTCCAGGATTAACGTACTTATTTTAACCCAAACCATGATCTATTCCTGAACCTGACCAAACAGACCGATTTTATGGCGTCTAGTAGGCATGTCATGTAGTATTTGCATCTACTTGGGAGTAAAATGGAGAGAGGAGAGAATTTTGTTCTATTATCTGTTCTTTCCTGTCAGCTAGTGTTGGCTGCTGTCCGGAGACGAAGACAACATATATCCAAGAAGACAGCGCAAACAGTAGATTAGTCATGTGAGTAAATATTTGCTACATCAGAATTCATTCGGAAAAAGTGTTCCCACTTCCCATTCAAGCGCATCAACTATCAGCTACATAATTAATGAGCATAGAGCATTGGAACAAGTCAAAAAGTTGGAACATTAAATATGTTTTTTGACAATACCAGATTGATTTTAGGAAGTCTGGACAGTAAAGAAAAACCCGCATGAAATGCGATTTTGCATTTAAGTGTTTCATGTTTTGAAACTCGATTGCAATCCAGTTTTCTACAGATGCGTCTCAGTCCAGACGCTCTGGCCGCTCAAATCCGATTTAAAAGGGTGGAAGTGCTGAGCATAATCAACAGTGTGTGGACGGGCGTTAAAATACTGTCAGCTAGTTACTGACGTCTGTCATTACCACGGCAACCCATGCAGATAGGCTGTTGATGTCTGGACCATAGACTCTATAGAAGAAGTGGACGTAGAACCTCCCGTTTGAAGGCTCAAATTTGGCAATTTGCCTGTCGCCATCTTGGATTACAGCTGTCGCCATGTTGTTTTTTGGCAACCAATGAACAGCAGTTACCATATTTGGAATGCGGAGGAGTGACGTAGGGACACCGTATACGGCTCTGGTAGCGGCATCGACCTGTCAATTACAGTAAACCCGCCCTAAACCATAGCCTGCTTTATGGTCTATTTAACTCTAAATGGACCATAACTTACTAAATGAACATCATGCTGTGTTGAAGAAGACTTGAAACTAGAGATTGAGACCATAAACTCATGTTTACAATGTTTACTGAGGTAATAAATCAAGAGAGAAGTAGAGTCATTTTCTCATAGACTTCTATATAATTGGACTTCTTTTTGCAACCGGAGGATTCGCCCCCTGCTGGTCAGTAGAGAGAATGCACGTTTTAAGTCACTTTCGCATTGGCTTCACTCGGTAGAACCGGAGGTTGCCTTCTGGTCTGTCAAATCTCTTTCCATAAACGTTAATATACATTCTAATAAATATAAACTATTTATCATAATAAGTTTAAGAAAGGCACAAATTTAAAGGACAGCCTAGTAAAAGCAGATGTTTTATCTCCCTTTGTCAAAGGGAAAAAAATTCATCGGTGTCAGACGTTGAAAAATATTAATCAGAAAGTGAATTTTTCTGAATGTACACCGTGAAAATCTTTATAGCCTGAATGAATCCAGTGATTTTTCTGTTATTCTTTGTAAGCCTTTGAAATTAAATATATCCACACTAGTCCAAATGAAGCCAATTAAAGATACTGCTGTAACAGTTTGTTTATTTTTTTATTATACAATATTCATCCCAGTAAGGGGGGAATTTGTCTCTGCATTTGACCCATCCCTTTATATAGGGAGCAGTGACAGTGACAGCGCCCGGGGAGCCGGGTTTGTGTCTTGCTCAGGGACACAGGACACGTTCCAGCCAAGGATCGAACCTTCGACCTTGCGGTTACCAGACAACCCTCTTATAATTGATGACAATATGTGCATGCTGGGTGCTCTTTTGTTGTTTTGCAGCCGACTGCTTCAACCGGATGTGAAGCCAGTCACCTTAAAGTGGATCACGTGTGTTATTGTGATTGAAGAGACATCTCTACGGTGACACTGTGATGCTGATTAAACTATTTCGTCCTCTGGAGATAAAGTGACCTTTTTGTCCTCGTTAACTCATGTTGACATGACGGACCTGTTACTATAATGTTACATGTTACTATAATGAAACACTCACCATCAAACTCAGCGGGTCCAACGCCTACGATAATGATGGACAGGGGGAGTCCTGATGCCTGTGCAGGAGACAAAAGCAAAGACAGTGAACACAAAAAAAAGAAACTATGAGATAAAAAGTCGTCCCTTTGCTCTTAGGTGCTGACTGTGTTATAACTTGTTTAATTGTATCAAATCAGTACGTTGATTGTGGCGTAGTGGAAGTGCATCTGCCCACCGACTTTCTTTCCACACAATGATACGAGTTAGAATCCCATAAATAGAATTCAGTAATTTGTATACATATTTTCTTTCTTCTATTTTTTAGATGGGCTTCCATAAACAGCAGGTTGAGGATAAGCTAAATTAAACCAAACTGCTGAAACAGAGCAGGTTTAAAATAATGCTGCTATTTTATAATCTTTGTGTCGGCCTTTAGTTTAAGTTAGCCCATCCGTGTGTTTGTGACACTAACTGTAGGGACCCCTGTACCCTTTTAATAGTTTGTTTAGAAGATACGAAATGGAGTCACAAATTCAGTCAGCACACAAACCCCAGCACCGAGAGTCACAGCGGTCTGCTGGAGTGCTGGGTCTGACCTGTGTAACGGCGGCAACGTGACCTTTGTTGATCCTGCGGGAAGTCTGGGCAGTGCCCCTGGGATCAGACCCCCGGTGCCCTTGCTGAAATTAAGCTAGCTGCTAACTGGGGTTCCTTGGCAAAGTTGCCTGACGCAACGCTGTGAGTCGTTTTCTACTTCGTTTAAATGTAATCCAATGAACAAAGAACCAAAATGCACAAGGACCATGGGTGGTTTTTTTTTGCAATTGCTTAAACATAACTTCTGAAACTAGAAGTCTTCTTTGTTGAAACTCTACAGAAAAAAAAGGAAAAAATAGATATGTATTTTATCTCTTGCAAAAGCAGAACTTCATTTAATACTGTATAAACTCTTCTAAAAATGTTTATATTTGCATCAAAACTTTACAGACAAACACCCAATAAATATCTCTCTCCACAGGCCAACTGCACACTGATGCGTCAAGTATAAAAACACTATTATCATTTTCATTTGTAGCATGCTGTAAATATAGACCACAAATGCAAACCTGAATCCTACTTCTATTGTTCAAGCTCTGGTTTCTAAGTGATCCAGTTGGTTACAGGTGTTTTCACAGGTAATGCATTCTGGGTGCAGGCGATTGATAATTGAGTGAAGGTATTTCAATGGCAGTGTTTAGCAAACAACAGCTTTTAGTTTTGACTGACTAGTGTAATGTAGATAAACTTGTGTTTAAGAATTTCAAACTTAGTGTAAAGCAGACAATGTGCTTATGGTTCAGCAGACCTGGTCAATAGATAGATAAGTTACTGCTTTCAATAATTATCCCAAAGGTTTTTGTGTTTTGGCAATTGCAAAGAAAACAAATCTCTAATGAAGAGCCCTCGGGTCAGCTTCACTTCTTCGTCCTCTCATGTTGGACTGAGGGCAGACTGGACGCTACAGAGACTCACTATCACCTCTGAAGGTACAAGTGGTATTACAACACAGGGCGGGGCGGGGCTAGCTGGTTAGCGTGCTCATTTCAGTAGATATCTACAACACAATAGACAATGTGCTTGACATAATGTCAACACAGTTACCTCTCCACATTCTGTTGATAATGTTAGTTCATTTATTGAATGTTTCAAAATAAACTTCTGGCCGTATAATACATTGTCAACACAAGTGTTGATTCATTATTTTTTGGAATCTGAAAGTTGAGGCTGTTTACCTGACCCAATATCCTAAACTTACAGAAATTACCTATTTTCCGAACCATAACTCTCCTTGTCACAAAATCAAAAGTCCAGCGCCTGGAGAAAGCCCCAGGGAAGAAGAGTTGTAGCATTAGTGTGATTTAAAGCAGATATCAGACACTTCAGCTTTTTAAATAGGAGGGAAAAAATAACAAATAACTTTCTTTTAATATTGCCACTGCCACGAAAGAAAACACTTAGAAACCAACTAATTGGATCAAGCGCCTCTCAAACTATGCTATTGAAACAACTATTGATCTCTCCACCGAAGTGAGATCAGTCATAATTAGAGCAAAAATATATTTTCCTCTCCCTGAATTTGGTATTTTTCCTTTCCTTCTGACTTTTGCTTATCACGGAATACTAAGAAGCTGCTTTCATCCAAACATCATACAAAGAATTATTCTTTAGAAATATAATGGAGCTTTTGCCCTCCACACTAAATACAAGAGAGGGTACTGAGATGAACATCAGAACTGAGGGAAAAACATCCATCGGTCCCCGTGCTCGCTTGTGTACACATCAAATGTGTGTGTGTGCGCTGCACGTGTGGGTTTCGTTTACTCACATTGACCACAGCCTCTTTGGTCTGGACCATGTCGGATATCACTCCATCTGTGATCATCAGTAGAACAAAGTACTGAGAGCCGTCTGTAATCTCTGCTGCGCAACTGGGGAACGCACACACACACACACACACACACACACACACACACACACACACACACACACACACAGGTTAGAGCTGCCTGAGGACTTGCAGACTACTAGTGAAAACAACAAGAACACCTGCCTGATGATCTCAAACATCATTCCAGAGTCTACGGTGGCTCAGGACATGCACAGAGTTGAATCAAGCTCACAACATACAGTAACTTTCTAGTTATTTGTCCGACCCTTTGACCTTCCTGACGCTATGTCTTTTATTTTTCTCTTTTATTTTTTCTATAAATGACAGGAAAATACTCTTAGAATTAAAAAACAAATGTTACCAAACTATATGGCACCAACATAACTGTCTGTGCTGAGCCACTACAGTGGCAGACTCAGGCTGTCTGAGGGGCAGGGGGCACCAGTGCGGAGAAATGTTTCTAGCATGTAAGACAGCCTACAGTATGTAGCACTGTATTAAGGTTTCTCCCTGGGCGTCACTTTCACTGGGAGTTGTCTCTACTGGAAGGGCCCCATAGAGGACACGTAATCACTTTTTTTTCCACTGGAAGGGCATCCAGAATGACTTTTTGTCATGTTTTCTCCACTGGAAGGGCACCTTAGAGGACACTTCATCATGTTTTCTCCACTGGAAAGGCTCCCTAGAGCAGCAGGGTATTCAATTAACATTAAGCAAGGTCCAGTTAAAGAGAATTTCCTCTGGTACATCACAATAATGTCGAACTTCCAATAGAATTTTGTGCCTTATATATTGAAGTAGCCTAGCAGTTGTATTAACTTCTGTACATAGTCAATAACTGAGTGTCAAATCAAATAGAGTTCAATTGAATAATACAATATTTATCATCAGTTTTCAAATTGAACTGGGTGAATTATGAATAATGCATACTCTAATACTAAATAAATGTTCTCTCATTTGCAGAATATCAAAATAAAATACATATAAAAGCTTTGGAAAAATGAAGAAAAAATACTGAACCCAATTGTCCATGCCCTGCAGCTTTAAATGAATTGAGGGTGAAGTGATGTCAATCAAAAAAGTCACAATATCCATATTATTCTCATCTTCTAAAAAGGGAAAATTGTGTGCAGGGACTATATCCGTTGTTATGGAAGCCTTATTTTCATCTCCGTTAACATCATTGATGGGTAATGAAAAAATGATGTGTTAGAATTCTTATTAGATCGTTTATTTTCTGGGCATTCATTTCTGATTTGAGTGGGTACGTTCACGCAAAAGGTTTTAGACATACTGGTTCTTTAACTGCCCGTGGGAAGAATGAACATTTAGCAGTCTGTCCATTCTTGATTAAGGACTCTGTACAAGCTGTCCACATTTACCTTTTTCAAGCACGTCATGTGAAATAGCTTCTCTGACTCACGTAATCCTCAGACTGTATTTTCTCTCCCATGTGTGTATATCTTGAGTAGTGATGATTACATATATATATATATATATATATATATATATATATATATATATATATATATATATATATATATATATATATAAATAAAACACACATTTTATTGTCCAAATAGCACAAAGCGAGACCGTTGCAATTGGTCGGTGTGTTGCCTGAACCGCTGAACGACTGCCGTAAAGGCGCCAGTTAAAATAGAAGCAGTCCTTCAAAATGTAATAATTATCAATTATCAATCACTTATAGGTCCAGATCCGGATACAATGGCGTTTGGGTCCAAACCCGGACCACAGTCCGCCTATTAGTGACTCCTGCCCTAAAGAGTGTTTTGTCAAGTTTTCTTTAATACAAGTTTTCACTGTTGAGGTCGGGTCGATCGCCCTCGGGGCCAACATTACATTACATATAATTAGGTTGATTATTATTTTTATAAATATATATTTAGATGGCTTCCAGATACATTTGCGTTCTTTGTCAACTCACTGTGCAATTTTAGCCATGTGTGCTTGTCCAATCACAGTCTAGCAAATCTATCAGATCTATCGAGCTTCAGATTTCCTCACGGGCTGAATGAAGTCCAGCACGGGGCTCAAGCAACGGTGAATTGGAGGTTTGTGTCTTTTCTAAACTAAACCAAAAACACAAGTACAAAACTGTACAAGAACAGAGAGTCAAAAATGAATCCACAAAAATTGGTTAGTAAAAAATATTACATGAAAAGCATTATTATTATACCCCAAAAAATGGGCATTTAACTTTGGGATCTCTGGGTTTAATTACATTTTGATTTGAATGTAACATTAAAAAAAAACTCAATTAAAATGGATTTGATCTCCTTCCAAACACCATGGCAACGCCTTTGTTCACAGAGTTGTTTACCGCCTAAAAACCACAACCTTCAGCAACAAGAGAGACCCTTCAAAAAACAACAAGCACCGAAAAACACGGCACGAAGGAAACCGTGTGACCCTGCTCCTTGTTTTTCCACCGCTCTTCATTCCCTTTCCAACATGACAAAAACAAACTGAAATATCCACATCTCCAAACTCATCTGGCATCATTTCAAGCTTGAGCTGATATTTGGCAGCTGAGTGTTGGTTGAGTGTTTCAACACGTAGGTGTGTGTGTGTGTGTGTGTGTGTGTGTGTGTGTCCTTCACCTGCTGTTTGTGTCTTTATTGCAGGGAGACGGTATCTTATACAAGCGACTTAACTGTTCCACTTGGCTGAACATGACATTGATCTGTGACTCCATATTTCTGTGTGTGTGTGTGTGTGTGTGTGTGTGTGTGGCGACCCAGGTTAATCCGTGTTTTCACAGAAAACAGAATGTTTTGTAGTCAGATCTCTTAGCGACCTCTAGACCTTTCATTTATTGTAGGTCTTAGTTTTAAGGTGCAAAAATAGACAAAGACATCAAAGTTATTGCTTTAACTGGCAATTTACCCCTATGCTGAATACCCATAGAATAACAGGATGATGAGGAGGACTAGCTTTTTTTCTCTCATTTCGTTTTCAACCATAACTCAGCAGGTCTATTTTGTTTCTATGGAGGCCAATCACCATCACAAGTCAGGAACCATCACACCATTTGAAAATGATCAGCTCTGACCAAAGTATTTGAATCACAAATCACAAGTTTGACCGAAAACAGGGCGACTGACAAAAGTTCTGCTCAAACGTGCCGCGTTGCTAGCAGCTAGGTATTTCCGATAGAAGAGGACGCGGTGGTTCTTGAGCAGTGTCCAGGGCAGGTTGTTCAATCAGCGTTGATAAATTTGGCACTTTGGCTGCTGTCCGTGGTGCTGATCAAAGACTGGTTGGCAGGATGGGAGTTACATGTTGAGCCCAGGCGGAAGTGTCTTGAAACTATACGACTGATATATCATTTTGCCAATTTAACAAAGTTTAAAGCTTTTGGAAACCTAAAATGCAAGAAAAATGCCACAGGTACCAATGAAACTCTCTTGAAAACAATTTGAGGTTGTACAAAATGCTTTCCATTTAGATGTAAAGGGATTCTGCCACCCATTTTGGGTTTTCTTTTCCCATTGAAAGTCTATGTATGCCACTGCAAATACTGGATATATAATTCAAGTTTTAAAATATGTTTTAGGAAAAGGTATTTTAAGGTCCATAGACATAAATGAGATGTGTGTAAAAGCCCCACATCAGCATTCAACTGTTTTTTGCAACATGTCACTAATGAGCTTTGATCAAGGTTTATTAATAACAAAACATTTATTTAAAAAAATCTATCAGTTCTGGCTGACAGAAAATAAAATACCATAACTATCCCCTTACTCTAAAAAGGTATAATTGCACCCAATACACACACTTTCAAACTTACTTTGCCACTTTGTTTATAACAGGTGCAAAGTTTGTGGGTCCGTATAGCTGCACCGTCCTCAGGCTCTGGAAATAAGCCTCCAGAACCCCCTCTATGCCCACACAGTTTGGATTTTCAGCATCACCGCTCTGCAACAGACAGCATACAGGACACTAATGAAGCGCACATTCACACATTCAGTGTACAGACAGTATAATTAACAGGGTGGTGCAATAAGCAATGGGCATCAATCCCTCCAGAGAACATAACTGTGGGCATATTTACATAGTCCTTCCAATTAAAGATAATCAAACATATCTTATATATGCTGCTATTAGCTGTAATGATACGCAATCTATCTACATTTAACTGATACACTGTATACACGGAAATAGGGGAAAACAGGTGGCCCACACCATTAAAGAGAAGACATCCAAAAAACACAAGAGGCTAGCTACAAATAAATGTGTCTGTCTTCATCAAACAGTAGGAACTGCATCTAATGAAAAAGTCTGTGAGCTTGCGATTCGGCGGAGGGCAACACCGGTACATTTCTCACTTCAACTGTCAAGTTCACACAAGTACAGACATGGCTGTGCCCAAACAGTCAGATCACTGGGATACACTATTTTTTATTAGGTGTATATATTACAAATTGTGAAATAATTGACTACAAATACTTTGGTGCGGTAAAGACACAATGCCAAGATTACTAACTTGCTCATCTGATTGCCGCCATTGCTTGTGTGTGTTTACTCAACACAGTGGTTCTTTGATTATGCCAACAACTCGAGGAAACCGGATGGGCAGCTAAATCCCTGCTGGGCGTGATTCAGATAATTAATTAGCTTTACGAGTAGACTGCTTCTATAGTTCAATGCCATTCATCCCCGGACCGACATCATCCGACGGATAGCTCCCATGCAGGCTTGTTACAGGGACCACCCATCATGATCCCGCCTTGTTAGTTTCACTTGAGGGGAATTAACTAGCTAGCTTGATAGCCAGCAAACAATAATTACATCCATCCGATGGAAGACTGCAACGTTTCAATGAAAATTGACATTTTGAGTGTATTGGTCTCGGAGCAACTCTAGTTATATAAAAATATCAATTTATTCTCCATTCACTTTTTTTCACTGAGAGAGACAGAAATTAAAAGATTTCAAAACTCAGCTTTGGGAAAGGGAAGAGATACCGGGACAAGACGAGGAGGTTGAGAGAAAAAGAAAGAGAGAAGGTGATGGAGATGAGAGAGGAAGGGTACGTACTATCCACCGAGCCCAGGAGAGCATCTTGTCCCTGGTGCTGTTCAGCACAAACAAAAACCGATCCAATTCACACAATGAAATTAACACAGAGATATGTTTCGACCTTGGTATTTCTAAAACCCTGAGTCCAGGCCTGCTGACAGGGATTTAAGACTCAGTGAATCCATAATGTTATAGTCATTAAGTTTTAGGGTGGAATTCTTAAAGAGACACTTCTGTGATGTAGATCATTGCCCTTCCATAAAGTACAGGGAGTTTCATAAAAAAGAAAAAAAAGAGAAGAAAATCAGGAGCAAAGAAGCAGAGGCCATGCCAGTGTCTTAGAGCCAGACTTCCCTTCAGCTTAGCATCCAGTGGTTCCTAAATGGTTGCCCTGATCCCTCAGGAGGATGCAAGGAGGAAGCGGAGGGGGAATGCTGGGAGATTCCCGCTGGCAGCCAGATGAGCCGACTCCTCAAATTCTGCGACCAGCTGTCGTCGCAGCGACAACTCTGGTCCAAGCCACGCCCCGATATACGGGTGGACCGCGTGTGTGTGCCTTGTGTGTGTGAATTCATGCGTTTGTGTGCACGTTCACACTTGTGTCTTACCAGTGGGAAGCCGTGGGAGATTTTGCCGTCGGGGGGCAGCTTAGCTCCGAAACCATAGGCGGGAAAGAGCTTGTCACTGTCGTAGTCCTGGATAATCTCACCTACCGCTTTCAGGGCCATGGCATAGGCATTCATCTGGTAGGGACTCATATAGTGGAGGGAAGTGGGCTGGGAGGGGTTACCTTGGAGGAAGACACACACACACACACAAAATGAAGTGAATGATAATCTGTCTCCCCCCCACCTGTGAAATACAAAGTGTCACCAGTGGAGCACAGGAGATGATTCATGCCTACCGTGTGATTCATCTCCTCATTTCAAACGGGTTTCTAGAAAAGTAGCGTCTAGCAATTGCATTTTTGAATAACCGACAGGTTGTGTGTGCGATGAACTGCATGCAGAATCTTGGCATGAATGATGTGATATTTTCAGGGATAGAAAAAGTAAATCATAGAGTCATGTTAACAGGATTTGATGTTTTGGCCATCATGTTAACGTCTTACGATATTAACATGATATTTTAAGCATTATAAATACTGTATTACACGCATGGAATCATAGCCAAATCAGAACGAATGCCAACTCTGACTTCTCCCCTTGTCTCGAGTCCATCCTCCATTATGAAACAATCTTCCTGCTTTAAAGAGAATGAAAGGAGGGGGGTTGATTAGATTAGCCACGATCGCTGCCAGATCCTAACACACCTACTGGTGATTTATTCCTCCCAGCTTCCAAACTGCTCCGAAGGTGTAGCGCGGAAATACCAAACATATTCGCCACGCACCGCGCACGTTGCACGGTCGAATGCACTTTCCATCATGTGAAAGTAAGAGCCTAAATGTAACAATCTATTCCGAAACAGCGGAGTGCCCACCATCACAAAACACAGGAGTGTCTGCCATTAAAAATTAAGAAAGGCCATGTTACATTACAGAGCAGGGAAGGGACATGTGCTTTTCACACTGAAGAGTTATATTTTAAAAGTAAACGCTAAAACAACAAAGATAGAAGCTAAAGCCTACAGATCACAGTGCAGAAAACAATCACCGCATGACCTGGCGATTGAGACAGACAATACCATTAAGGATCACTGTTACTATAAAGCCAGGTATGTTTTTATTCAGTTACAATCATTACAAAGCAGTAGCTAGCGTGGCGCAGAGGCGCAAATGCTAGTTAATGATGTGCTACTTACTCAGTGTTAGTTTTTAGGGAGGAACATTAAACGTATATCTCCTTCTAACCTCTCCGGGTAACGGGTATCGCTATTAGACAACGTTTAACCATAATAATTTGAAACAATTGCATAAAAGCAGAGCAGGATACTGGTCAGACACTGGTCAGATCGGGCTAGTGCTACGCTTTCATTTGGCCAGAATGTGCTCGACAAGTACACCGGCTTCCACTGAAAATGAATCGTTCTGAGCCTGAGCCTGTTGCTGGGTCGCGCTTAGTGTGAACGCAGCATTATAAAACCATAATGAATGAAAATACATGCAAGACAAAGGAATGCATCTATAACACAAAAGTACGGGACGTACCATTGGATGCTGTGAAGTCTATAGCCACTGTGAAGTTGAGTTGTGTTCTGTTGCATAGACAATGGGAATCAAAGAGAAAAAACAACAAAGATCACACACTTCAGTAGACTTAATACACACTTTATCTCCAACGCATACACATTGATGCAAATAAGAGCAGAGTAATTAGTTTACTGGCTAATTAGTATTGCAGGACGATATTCGCCAAAAGCTCATAGCCAATATGAATTCAGAGTGATGCTCTTAGAGTATGAAGGGAAATTCAATCAAGTATCTCCACACACAACACAAACACAAATCACTTTAGAGGACATTACATTGACATACATTCATTGCCTGTTGACTTACACCACCCCTAACCGCCACTACCCTAACCCTTAAACCAAGTCCTCACCCGAAAATGTAATTATTTACGTTATGGGGACCTGGATTTTGTCCCCATAAGCACGGCGAGTCCCCACAATGTGATGTTGTAAACAGATTCATGTCCCCGCAACAAACACTTACTGTGAGAGCAGACTTATTATTCCACTCACCCTCCTCGGATGAAATCCACAAAGGTATACTCAGACTCCACTTTGAAGGACAGCAGAGTAACCTGCCGAACACACACACACACACACACACACACACACACACACACACACACACACACACACACACACACACACACACACACACACACACACACACACACACACACACACACACACACACACACACACACACACAAGAGAAGGAGGGGCAGAGAAGGGACCGGGGCAAGGTGGACGGGAAGGAATAAGACAAACAGGTGGCCAGACAGCAGCGGAGTCAGCAAGAGATGTAAGAGGTGATGGTACCTATATAAATATGTAAAACATGAAATGGGACATTAGAGATGTGGGCGTACTCACAGTTCCAGAATTGACATATTTCTTCTTTTTGCCTTTCTTCTTGGGATTCGAAACCTGCCGGCGATGGTGGAAAGCGAGTTAGTGACTGAGCGGATACTTCATACCCTGGAACGATGTTCACATGAATAATTCAACAGAGTCCTGATACTGAGAGGCCATGAATTGAGACTTATATGTTTAACTGTGTTTATATAGAGAGTAGAGACGGTACAAAGGGAGAGGTGAAGAGATTAAACCATCTATCCTTTAATCCAACTTAACTTTCTCTTCTCCTTTAGATTAGAGAATTCAATCATTTTTCTTCAGTCATTATGCTGCAGCACTATTATTAATTGGTTAGCTTGGAGCAAATTTAAGTGTTCTTTGTTTGAGCCGGTTTTAATAGGCTGTGGGCATTGATGGGCTTTTATTCCCAGAACAACTAATAAATAGTTCATGTCAAGTAACGGTTTAGTTTGGATAGTTTTATTCAAAATGACCACATATTCAAACCTCAACATTAAGCTTAAGAAAAGTTCTTGGTCCTAATTGGCTCGCCTCATTGAAGTCAAATAAATGTTCTGGTAAGAACTAAGTGTATTTTACAGTGTGAAAGGATACATTGCTTTTCAATATCCTCATACAACGTTTCATATGATATCTTAAGAAAGGTTTTGCTGTATTTTCTTTTGGCGTTATCCTACGAATGTCCAGCAACGCGAGCGATCAGTGTGCCCGCACAAGCCCTTTACAGTGCAGAGCCTGTTTGGGCAACAAAACTACCAGGTTAGGTTTCGGAAAAGATTGGGGTTTTGGGTTATAACCATAGACTGTATATAAGAAGTGGACGTAGTCATCATGACGTCACCTATTGGTTTGTGGACTGCCGTTTTGAAGCCTTGAGTTCAGCAATTTCGCCTTCACCATCTGGGCTTTTTTGCAACGGATGAGGGGAAGTTACCATATTTGAAATGCGGATGAGTAACGTAGAGACGCCGTATTCGGCTATGGTAGCGGCAGCTATTCTGGTTTCACAGAACTCAACGGTCTCCTGAGTGAAAGTCCTGTGTTTTTGTGCCTGTACCTTCCACCACGACCTCCACACTTCTGACTTTGTCTCTTTTTGTATTACATCAACTGTCCTGCCTCACGATTATGTGGATTACGTGGGTTATATAACAAATATACCCCATTATTACCTTCCAGGTTTTAGCTAAAAACAGTGAGAGCAGCCTGACCATTTATATATTATTGGTGATTGTATTGACTTGTGTGCATATTTGGTCAAAACTGTACAAAAAGAAGGTTTTTATTTCTTTTTTCTGCTGTGATGAATTTTTGGTTTCAACTGAAAATGTTTGACTGAGTCAGGGGTCGGCAACCCGCGGCTCCGGAGCCGCATGCGGCTCTTTGGCCCCTCTGTTGCTACATCCACACTAATACCTTTAATACAAGTTTTAACAAACAAAAACGATCTCCGTTCACACGGCGTTTCAGCATCGTTTTCGAGATGATCTCCGTAAAACGCTTGAAAATGAATATCACGTGCCTATTCACGTACACTGGGCATGCAGTGGGTGCTGGTCCTACTGGTTTTCAAACCTACTGGTTTCCTTCCGTGTGTGTGTGTGTTTGCGTAACAGCAGCAGCTGTTTTCTGCCTCTGTTGCCAGATTGGTCACACATTCACAAACATATTGCTGGAGATCTGAGGCCACATCTCATATATATTGCGGGGATTACGATTGTATAAGTGAGCACCACATCACAGCCACGTATGAAGAAATACATTGAGGAAAATATATTTATGGAAAGATCGCAACAACCTGGATTCAAACTGTCGAGCTAAATAGTAAAATATAATCAAAAACGGGCGCACTGCGCGATCCGCCACTTGCATCTTACGTCGCTATCGAGCGCCTTTCCCTACAGGTGACTGATCATGATCTGCAGAGCCCCGCCCTCAGTAAACTATCAATGGATGAATCCAAAAACAGAAAAGTTACGGAGGACAATAGAGTTTAATTCTGCGTGGACGTATTCATTTGCTTTCACTGCGAACGATGCTGGCTTACCTGTATGCTTGATATGCAAACAACACAAAATGTAATGTTGAAAGACGCTTCCAGAACAAACAGCATTAGCTGGAAAGTATCACGCTGGAGATGAGCGACAAAGAGCGATTTCTCAACTGCTGCAGCAAACTCTCCTCTTCATCAGAGTTTATATTGTTATAACACGTAAAATAAAATGTCAACAAGTGTCTTTATTCTTGTTCTATAATTTCATAAATACAACAAGCTATAGTTTTTGTATATATAATATAACTATATATAAAACTTTATAAACTGACATAAAATAGCTTTTGCGGCTCCATTATTTGGTGGAAAATAGAGCAAAATGGCTCTTTGGCTGGTAAAGGTGGCCGACCTCTGGGCTCAGTGTTTGGCCGTTATTGTAGACTTCCATTATATTCAGTAATTCAACATTTAAATGTCTCACCTTGTGTCCTAAAAAAAAAGTAGTAACAAAAGCAGTGCACATCTCACCTCGTAGACATTGAACTGGTTCTGCCCCCGAGACAGCTCTCTGTAGCTGGTGGTGAACTCGCCAATGAAGTCATGGCTGCAGACAAAACACCCATAAAGACAGGCGAGCATGAATGCAGATTTCATAATTGGAGAGAAATTGTCACGTCTTTATCTCTATCCACGTGTCTTTTCTGGATTCTTTGTTTCTGTCAATTTCTCAGTACATTCTAATATATTTACACAAAGCTTTTTCGTTGTTCTCTAACATTTGAAAAACATCAATTTGAATCACGGGGCCACAGTGAGTGGTTACCATTTACCTTCCATCTCGATCCCAGTCATAGACATCTATCTTTACAGTCCTGAAATAGACAGAGAATATTATAATTCCCAAGGTCTGCTATCAGATCACATCCTGTCAAACAAACCTGTGTGTATGTTTGTGCTTATACTTCTGTGACACTGTGTGTCCGTTTTATTTTTGGAATGACGTGAGGGACTCTGATGTGAGCTCTTGCAAACCATTCTAACGCAAACTTTCCAACCTTTTAGATGGAACGTCCCGCTAACGCGTCACTGGTCATGGATGTCATTTTGAATAGCGAGTCCCTACGATAATGAACAAAAATCGAGGAGGAGTAGAGGATAATAGCTCCCTAGTTTTTACAAAAGTGGCAGTGTGTGCACTTCTGTATGGAGTGTGTATCTGGCAGCGAATGACTGGCACAGCTGCTGAGCACAGTCTAACCTGACTTACATAACAGAGTGCTGTGTGAAAACTGAGTCAGTCTCAATAACACCAGTGCTGGTCCCTGGGACACCATGACCGACTGCTGGCATTATTCTGACCGCCCCAGCAAAAGGTGATGTCATCCACATAAGGGTCTGCCTGTGCCTCAAGGTTCCCTTGCAGACATGTTTTTGTATGTTAAAATATTCTGCTTTTATTAAGATATTTAACATGGTTTTTCACACATAAAATGTAAAAAAAGAAATAAAAGACCTCTACTCTTTCTCCCTTATTGAGAAATTCTGGATCTGGCCTCGGCCCGCCCACCATGGCTGTTAATGCTAGGTTGAGCAGCATGCATCAAGATAATATCGGAGGTAGGCCTATTCAGTCATACATGTTTCCGTTGTGCTTCACTGAGACCTGGCTCTGTGGATCGATACCGGACTCAGCGTTCCAGCTGGATGGCTTCCAGCTGTTCAGAGAGGACCGCGACACCGAGCTCTCCGCCAAATCAAAGGGTGGAGGAATCTGTTTCTACTCCGTGGGCTGGTGTAACGATGTGACAGTGATTCTACAGCACTGTTCTCCTGATCTGGAATCTTTCATTATAAACTGCAAACCCGTTTTACTCCCTCCGTGAGTTCGCTTCATTCATACTGGTCGGTGTTTACGTGCAGGAGGCACAGCGGACACTCGCCGAACAGATACTGTGTGTGGAGCGGACCAACCCGGACTCTTTAGTTATTGTCCTTGGTGACTTTCTTTAGTCGTGAACTCCTAAATACAGTTCATTAATGCTCAACTAGAGAGGAGAACATTCTGACAAACTTTGTACAGATACAAGTCAGTAAGTCAAGGTTCTTATAGAAATTGAATATCTCATGATGACATTTCATTCACTATCCATTTGTTTATATAATAGAGTTGTGCAATAAAATCTGACCTGTCGTAGTCGCCATTGCAGAGAGCTCTAACGGGGATGGTGAAGGGCTGCCACACCGGGTTCAGTGTGTTCTTGATCACCTCCGTCTTGTGGCAGATGGTGAACCTGCCAGCAAAAGAACACACGCACACACACACATACACACAGCCACTAAAGGGAAAGCACGTTCACATTGCCTGTGAAGATAATCCCACATCACTTATCTGCAGCTTCCTTTGCAGTTTGTTGTAATTTGTATTTATTTTTTACATCCGTTTAAGTATATCTGGCGGACATGACAGAATTGCAGATAGTTTTATTACTGCTACAAAAAATAAAAACTCTACAAGGCAGAGCAGCAGAAGGAGGTAATCGTCTTCAGGGTTGAGATAAGCCTCAATGGGTGGCGTCATATGACTGAAATCACACACAAAAAATGATTTGTATAGGAAACCAGGTGAGCCATTTCATATTACTGGCATGAACATATGTATTCATCACCTCCGGAATGCTGACAAAACACTTTTCATTCATTGTCTGGAAGCTGTTCTTGATGTTCAGCAGCATCAACACAGCTTGCATAAAAATGTCAGGGATAAATGACAATGTTGGACTGCTAGGTTGCTTTGAAGATAAGGAGAATGCATATATTTTAAAAGGTTTCAGCTTCCTGTAGTTCCCTTTTGGGTTCAATAAAATACTACCTGTCTATCTAAAGCATGCTTTGTGTAAGGTTTTTGCAGAAACTAAAGGGCTGGACCCAAATGCAGGGAGACACGGGAAACGGAAGGTTGGATAATTGTGGGTTTAATTATAACAAAAAAGGTAAACAACACAAAAACGTGTGAATCACAAGTCCATAAAAATAAAACATCCAAAGAATCAGGGAACACGGCAAAGGGGAGCAGACACGAAACGTACCAGGAGGAACTGGCAGGCAGACGACAGACAGACCAGGTTACACCAAAGATGACCGAACAATGAGCCAAGGGACACACAGGGTTTAAATACACGGGGAAGGTGCAGGTGAGTAGACACAGCAGGTTTCAATAAAGGGTGGGGCAGACAATGGGTACATCCCAAGTCTCTTAATTGTCATTTCCTCGATCCTCGCTCGAACCGGAAGTTGTTCTGCGCCGCCATATTGACGGCTGTCCCAAAGCTCTTATTTAGCTCGGAGGAGCGAGGATCGAGGAGGGAGGAGGGACCTCGGAGGAGCCATGAGCGAGGAACCACAAGAGATCAGCTGATCCTCTGTCATCAGAAACAGACGTCGCTTCACGTGACGCAACTGAGGAAAGGACGTCTCATGTCTCTTAAAACATATTTCCTCGTTTCCTCTCTCCTCGTATGGTTTCCTTGCGTCTCTCCATGCATCCCTGGTGGGAGGGACTAAGACGCAAGGAAAGGAGCCAAGTGAGGGAAATGGGGATGCAATTAAGAGACTTGGGATGTACGCCATGATGAGAGGAACAGACGGGGGCAGAAAGTGAAGTGAAGCACGCTGAGGAGGTGCAGGTGATTGAACGCAGCAGTGTCTAATTAGGGAAGGGCAGACCATCACAGGGGGAAGACAGACAAAGGCAGGAAATAAAGTGCAAGACACATGAACATTCTCAATAAAACAGAATAAATAACTAAATCCAAACATAAATCGTGACAGCATTGTATCTGAAACCCACCTTTAAAAGATGAAAAAGTAAATATGAAGTGAGTGGAAGTTAAAGTAAGTGACAGAACAAGCCATTTTGGCATTAAAAATTATAAATCAGAATCACATTTGGCCATTTCGCATGATTTTGTTTCTTCTTAAAACTGGAGGGTGTCTGTGCAATTGAAGGAGGCTCAAATATTGATTTGAAACTCTTGACAAAAATGGGAAAAGCTCTCTAATGTTGCATGCACTTTTCAGACGGCCCTTAAATCAGGCTTCAATGTCATATTTATTTAAACATCAAATCTGTTCCTGTCTGTTCAGAGTGCCTTATCTGGTCATATCTGAATGGTGCTCAGACTCACGTTCCGTCCTCATTACTCCGGTAGAAAACAAGGAAGGGGTCCGACTTGCCAAAAAAGTCTTTTTTGTCCAGCTTGTTGGCACACAACTGCATGGTAGCAATATCCTGAGAGAGAAGAAGCAGTTTTTAGTAGAACATCAATTTAATCCCAACACCAGCGTTCGGATAAGCTTAATAAGCGATGCAGACTGCAGTGATTTCAATAAGTATCTTTTAAATTACACATTTTACAAGTGGGAGAAACAGATTGTATTATGGGCTGTCTGTAACATAGTCAAAGGGAATGGCTTCATACATATGGATACATGGTCGCAGCAGTTAATGAGAAACTATTTTATTCCTGCTTCTGTATTAAAATGCCTGGGATAAGAAAGGAAGGAACCAAGGATGGAAGGTAGATAGGTGGATGGATGGATGGATTGATTGCCCTTAATGAGGCACTTTAGTCATTGCCTCCAGTAGGAAGGCATCCTGGGAAACCTATGCTCGTCATTGACAGATAGGGTTTGTCAGCCTAGACCCTCACACACACATACACAGCACACTTATCAAAATTTCTGAAGATTATTTGGATCTTGTCAAGAACCAAACCTCCCAGAGAAATGATGATGAACACAACCAGGATAGGCCTTTTCACATAATGGTCTCTGGAGCACACACACACACACACACACACACACACACACACACACACACACACACACACACACACATTGTACTTCAAACTTTATGGGGACAATCATTGACACAATGCATTTCGTAGCACATTAGCCTAACATTAACCACCACAACTAAATGCCTGACCCCAACCCTTACCCTAACCATAACCTTCAACCTATTTGTAATCTGAACTTTAAAACAAGGTCCGACCCCTCAAACATGCCTTTAAGGGGTCTGTCGCCGGCCAAGATGTCCTGACTTCCTAAAAATGTCCTCATTCTGAAGGTCTAAGCCTCCAACCCTCTCTTTCACACACACACACACACACACACACACACACACACACACACACACACACACACACACACACACACACACACACACACACACACACACTCACACACTAACATACTTTCCTACATCCCCAACAGGTGGACAGTGCTACTCCATCCAAGTGAGGACCACTGTTTTTGGTCATTTTACTGTAGTATACTTCTCCCAGAATATTACTGAAAATGTGCTTTAAAATTTTCTTTAAATAAATTGCCATTCCACAATGACTTTGATAATTATTATCAATATTAAAAAAATTATCTATGATAAATATTACCAGAAAAACACACACACACATATACACAGAGGGAATTCTCTGTCTGTATCTGATATATATATATATATAGTAATATATTATTGCGGCAGGGAATGGAAAAATTGGAAGAGAAAAATCACTTTGTTTATTGCTGGAAACCATCTTGACAGTTACTTTTCATCATATTTAGAGAGTCTGAGAAACTCAACATACAGCATTTATCAGCACTGAAAAAGCCTGAAAAGCTTAACTTGAAGGTGGGGGTCCCAATGATGGGACATTTCTTTGTTACATTTCATGATTTATCGTTGAAAGATTGGCCCATCATGAAACCCTTTCTGTGTATTGGTGTGTTTGTGTGTGTGGGGGGGAGAGGATTACAAGCCATATAACAACAGTATCAGGGCAAATAAAACATGCAGACGATATGAAAACGCTCCAACAACACTGTGTTGTCTGCACGTTTGAGACAGTGTGTGTGTGTGTGTGGTACTGACCCTGCAGTTACTGAGCTCCTCTGCAGCAAAGATAATGACTCCACACTTCTTCCCTGGAATCCCACTGAGGGCGAGAGTAGAGAGAGAAAGACAGAGAGAAAGACTGAGAAAGCAGGTAATTGTGGCATGTCATGAATAATACAATTGCCAGGCAGATTCATAGCTACAAGCTGTTATTGAGATAGGTGACAGCCCAGCATGCATATTGTCATATATATTCAATTTGCATACCTGCACTTACTTTTCTGAAATTGGCGAAGTTGAGGCCTGTTCAATTTTGAAGCATTAATTTCCGAACTTGTTTTTAACATTCACATTTAACTAAAAAAAGTAAAAGCCCAACTCACCTCACATAAATCCTGTCGATCTTTAGCATATTTTGGACACACCTTTCCAAACACATATCAGGCCTGTTGCCTCTCACAACGTGGGTTCAAAGAGATTTCAGTGTGTGTTTAAACGGCTACCTTGTTAGTAAAAATTAAACATCTCCTCAAAACAGCCTGTAGAGCAGTAGTTACTTCATAAAATGACTCACTTTCTACCAGGGTAATTGCTTTGAGCACAAATGCTGGCAACTAACCACGACAACAATCGAATTTGGCCACTGAGGAGCTCCACTGGAGCAGATGGAGGTATAGTGCCTTGCTTAAGGGCACCTCAGAGGTGGTAACAATGGAGGGGCACCCGGTGTACAGATTCAAATCTTTCCAGTCTGAGTTGGTGTAAGAAATAGGATATTTACGTATTTAAGTAATGAATTTTGAAGCAACCCTATGTAATGTAGATTAGATAGCTGTGCAGCTGGCATTTGTTTACTATTTGCCACCGCCATATTGGGTTCCGGGTAAAAGCCCACTGTCAGACTTGAACATGCCTTTTTTTATGCTGTGCAGGGGGATGTGACAACAAAAAAGGAGAGCCAAATATTTCATTGTAGACTACCTAAATAAGTAAACGGACATCAGAAATTGTTTGCAGCAATTTAGAGGGCAGAGGTACCACCGGCCGAAAGCAGTCGTCTGTCTGTGCAGTAAACATTATATCTTAGGTCCCATCAGAATATAATGTAAATGTTAGCTAGCCTTAGTGTTAGCCTGTTAAATTGCCAAATGTGCTAACTGAACTGGCTTAAATTCTTAACTTAGAATGTGGAGAAAAATGAGTGATGGCCTATTAGTGCCACTGCCATGCATAAACACACCAGTTATCTTGCATACAATACTGAACTATTCAAATAATGGACAGATTCATGTTTTTGGGTCAAGTTACAAAACAATCCATTTTCACTCATAACAATGTCCAAACACTTGGCATAATAATATACTGGCATCAGTAGTTGGCTGTTGGATAGGAGCTGGAGTGTTTTAGCCAGGAATATCTTGCAAACATGATTGCACAAGGATTCATGGGTGAAGTAAATGTTGTTTTTTCATTTTTCTTTCATTTCTTTACAATGGTATCTTCTTTTCAAATAATATTGCAGCATGCATCCTTGTGTCTGGGATCTTAGTCAGCTGGGGACTGAATAGGCTCTTGGTCAATCACTGGGAACCTGACAGAGCCTTGTGATTGGCACAGCAGCAATAGGGGCGGGTCCTCCTCTTTGTGTGCAGGAGGCTTGGAGGGACAGGTCCAGGCTAGTCTCGCGCTGTGAGTGTACCTGTGCCCAGCTTGAGAGACCTCCTGTGTGTCGCTGAATGTGTGCATTTCTGACTGAAAGATGACATCTTCTGCCTCCATTTATCCATTCACTACAATATGTTGGATTCATGTTAATGTGTATTTAAAGACATTTAAATCTGTGGAAAAAATATGAAAAATTGTCTAATCAACCAAAAATGTCACGACCCCCCTGCAGTACTTCCGCAGACCCGCTGTTAAAGACCTCTGTTGTAGACCATTGACAGTTGTAAACCTACACATTCTAATTGTATCCCAGTTTGTTTCCTGTTGACTTCAGTTGACAGGAAGTAAACATGGACTCAAGCTGTTGCAATTATATTGAAACAGTCTGAATGGTTCACATAATATGTGAGCTACTAGTTAACGTTAACTCGTTGCTTTCTTTTTTTTAGTCAATGACATGTATGAGACTTTCCAAACAATAAAGCAATCAGAGTGAATATCATTTCATTAGACAAGGTTTCTAATCATAACAACCAGTTTATGTGTCGATCAATGTGAACGCCAGGTACCGAGGCCAGTTGCCCGACGGCGTTCGTTGTTTGTTTTTTTTCCCGATGTATCTGGGACTTCCACAACATGTGCAAGGCAGCAATAGTGGTTATTTCACCCATGATACATAATGGAAAGAAATGCTCTAAACCGTCTGTTGTCCATGTCTACATGGAGGTAAGCCCCTCCTTCTCTCTGGAGTGAGTTACACCGCGGTATCGTTTGCATTTATTTGCATCACTCACTTTGCGTTTGGTGTTAACACAGCGCTAGAACAAGGTCAAATGTCTGCTGTAAAAGGGCCTATTGCATTATTAAGGAAGCAGGAATGTGGTGTCTGCATGCTTGTGGACGTGCTTGTGTACGAGATACAAAACAAAACGGGAACGGCTTACAAAACCTCCAAGTACAAAAATTCCAGGTGGTTTTAATGATACGTAAAGGAAACAAATAAGGTCTCTGAAGTGATTCAGAGTTTCACCTCTATTGGAGGTTTAATAAAAAACAAAGGAAAGAATTTGGTTTTAATCAAATCAAGTGGCTTTATTGAGCAGGATACGATCTAATAAAACGAGTGATGTAATAGAGGGACGTGTTAAAGCTGGGATCCTTTCAAAAGTAGCAGTTGGTGTGATTTTTTTAAATGTAGAACTGCATTTAATCTTATTAGACCATATTGTTTTGGTATGCAATATTCAATATTACTAATGTTCCAAATTTGAGGAATGACTCACACACAAGAACAAAAATGTCTGCATCCCTTCCATCACACCCTCAGTCTTTTTTTCTACGATGTATTAAAACGGTTGTGGTTTTTTTCCCCTTTTCTTTTGTTTCCCTCCCATTTAAACTCAAATTAATTTCCAGTCCTGAGCTGGAAACCGACTGCGGTGAAAGAAGAATTCACTGAACCGTGAAAAGTGGGAGGAATTGAACAAAAAATATGGAGTGGATGTCTTAAAGAGTTGACTGTGTGGAAAAGGAAAGGAGGAACGGATTGGGAGCGAGAGAAGAGAAGAAAGGGGCTTTGTGAAAGGGGCTTCGCTGCTGCCTCATCATACTTTACGAAAATGAAAGATGAGGTTAAAGAGATGAAGGACTAGGAGGAGGAGAAGGGAGGTGAGAGAGAGGAAGAAAAATATATAACAAGAATGAAAGAGGCTTGACAGACAGATAAGTAATGTGAAATACAGCCTTTGACACTCAACAGAACACAGGTTACTTAAAACTTTTGATACGTCACAGTGATATACATATATTAGGTGAGTTTCCATAAGATGGGCTGGAACGAAAATAGAAACTTAGCACTAGAACACTTGTCACGAGGTGCTTTCATGTGCTGGTGCCAGGCTCCGACATCTGAGCACTGAGTATCTAAGACAAGATATCTTTGATTTCTTAAATTGATGCTTCTAAGACTAGTGATTGACAGACTCACGGCCGCACTCATTAGTTTATCTTCAAGCCTCTGAACACCCACACAGGTGTTTTCAGTTAATCTGACTGATCAGACAACTTGTCAGGACTGCGTGGGCATGCTTAGACTCAAACGCAGACTGGCCAATCATAGCGTAGCATTGACCAGCTTTGTTTTGTGGATTTGGAGCCATTGTCATGGTGGAACGTTGTGTAATAATGATACTAGTTTTCTAGCGTCACGTAAAAGTCTGATGAGCTAACTTTAGCAGAGTACGTTAGCACATAATTTACTAGTGGTAGCACTTCTATGCTACGCTGGCTACTGAAGGTTGACTGAATGTATTTTTATGATAGTAACAGTCACCTACACATTTACAGGAACAGTTTTGTTCCTTAATTTCATTGTCGTCAGTCTTGATCTCCAGGTGATGTGGTGGTTCACTTTTACACTGTGATCTGTAGCTTTAGCTTTAATTGTTATTGGTCGATGAAGATGTGTGAGTTTTAAATTCCTATCAAAGCTCCGGACCACCATCAACTTGAGCAGAGGTCTAACAACTGAAAACACCAGAGGCCTAAACATTCAATTTAACAAATCATTCCTAAATCAACTTAAACAACTGTATTTTAATGAGTAATGTAATGTTTTTAAGCAGTTCCACTTGGATCGTATTACATTGTGCAGATTCTTGTACTATTACGTTCCACTCTCTCTGTGCTAACTGCTGTATTATTGTAAGATTATAGTTCAAACTGGACAGTGCAGCAATAAATACAGCACCAACAACTGTACATATTCATTTCAGTGGCTATTCTTTCATTGAATCCTTCCGTGAGGTCAGCTAACGACGCAGGTGGTATACTTTGGTTAGCTAGCATTTAAGAAGAAAACGAAGCTTTGAAGTCCATAACTTCACGTTAATGTTACCATCTGGATGCTTCCATTTCCTGGGATTTACATTTTTTTTACTTTTAAACCCCAACCCTGTTTTATTGCATTATCAACACTGTTACTGTTTTATTGATACCCAGTAAATAAGTACACTAATATATGCACCGTAATCTAAAGCTCACTAGAGCTGTAGATGGCAACCGAATGTAATCATATCGGGGCAATTTGGCGCCGTCAATGTATGTCTATGTGAAGTGCTTGTTTTTGCCACTGACAGGCTCAGATTTGTATTATCGGCTTAGTGTCTGACAACATTATGGAAAGAGTCAACAGTGGAAATGTAACTGCCAGCTGGGCAGAGTTTGTTGTGTTAATAGTCCAGAAAGCGTAGCTCAGTGTTATCTAAAGGATTCTCAATGTCATGGCTGAATAGTTAGATGATTTCGACAATGTGGATGAGGTCTTTGAGTTGGCACTGATCTAAAGCGGTTTCATGTAACGGCGCGACAACAGGGTCTTGTCATCATAAACTAGTCGTTTGTGTCCCTGAACTGTTGTGCTTTCCATCACCATTGTTTTTTACTCAGCGGGCACAACCTCTGCCATTAAAACTTAAGCTCAAAGAACAGAGAAAAACTACAACCATGTGTGCTTTTTAAAAGGGAATTGTGAGACATCCATTCGTTTCCACAGCTGACAGCACAGCGACAGCTAAGTCAAATTGTTATGCACGCTTATGTCTCGTCCTTGATATCCAGACTCCTCTTCCTTCTTAAACACAAATAAACACATCACACATGAATGCACATGTGCACATTTCTGTAAAATAGGAATATTTGCTTTGAATTCATGGACACAGCACACGTTACGGCAGCACACACCATCTCAATGTCGATTTGCAATTCAGAGTATGAGAGCAAGACTGAATAAATGTCCTCTGCTTTTGCGATTTTCATTATAAGTAATTATTCACTTTCATAGCGGCCCTCTTTGTGCTTTGTGGGGAGTCCTTTTGTCTCATTTTCATCTGCCGAAGCGGTACCCAGATTCCACTTTTTAGAAAAGGGGGGGGGGGGGGGGGTGGAGCAGAGGCAAAGTCAGCAGACAGAGTCCACTAACCCGGAATATTTCAGCCCCGTCTCAGTCACAATGAAGAATAATGTAGAATCACAGCCCCACCGAGGGACCAATGACGCCAACTTACTTAGCTTTGACACAAGAGAAAGAGCAGAAGGAGCAAGACAACTGACAGAGGGTGAGAGGAAAACGAAGCCACCATGTAAGTAAAATTGATTCAAGGACACAGAGGCAAGAGGGAGAGAGGGGCGACAAGAAAGTCTATCAGGCGCTCTCACCTCGTCTTCCATGATTAAAAATCGATGGATCCTCTCGTCCGCCAGCTGTGGCAGAGCAGCTACAGCGGGAGAATTATTTATGAATTTATCTGCACAGTGTGTCCAACTGCAGGCCCGCCAGCCACCCCACATACCATGCCTGGACACTGACTACAGGATAATAATGTCATGCCGCTCTTCTGATAAATATTGAAAGTATTTAGCGTGTTCTGTTTTTCATCATGAAATGCGTACAGGGGCCACGGAGACTTGTTAGAGCTCTGTTTTCAAGAGGTTTTTACATCGCTGTGAGCTAGAATTCTAAGATCGCGAACACCCAGTCTGAGTATTGCTTTTGTATATTTTTTGCAAAATCTTCCACAAAATCTTCCTATGTGTAACCAGTATGCGTTAAATATTACAATAAAGGTAACTGCATAGATTGGACCAGACACAGAATAATTTAGGAACGGCTGGAGCCAAAGAGATGGTTGAATATAGTGAAACAGAACACAGGACACGACTGTAGATTTTTGACTGCACAGTTACTGATAATTAGTAGGTGGGACCCAAGGTAAGTTCAAGTAACAATGTAGGTTTCTACACAGACTTAATTAGAAAAAAAAAAATAATGATAACAAACTGTGTGCACATAAAAAACAAAACAATAAAGACCCGGGTATATTTTTGAAGTCTTGCTAAGAGTGACAGTTCTTACTCCTGGGACCGGTATGAAGAAAGGCATGTATGTTCATCGGTCTCCAGAGCTGTATGTGTGTGTACAGTTCAATCCTACCGCACTTGACAGAGGTAATCTTTAATTCACAGTCTTCTTACTGCTGGCAACAGGTTCTCTATCTTGTGGGCTTTCTCTGCAATCTTTGATTTCGTCTCAAATCTCCACGGTGTGGCTCTGCGATCTCCTGTAAAGTCCCGGAGTCTCTTAAGAGGTTTCCAACTCAAAAAAACCTGACCTATGAATAAGGTCAAGATAAAATGACCTGTATGCTGATTCTATCAGCATTCCTGTCCATAGAGTAAAGCTTATGAAATCAACTTTACACGTCTGTTGTTCAACATAGGCAGTTAACTCTGATCTCACAACAACAATTTTCATCCCAAACCAACCAAAATATTAGTAGTTAAGAGGCTACTACTTTTAGCAAAAATTCAATTGCAGTGAAGTACATAATAGAAAACACCAATAACAAGCTAAATGTAGTCACTGCTGCATCTTGTAAAATATTTAATTCTCAAAAATACATAACACTAACAGTGAAATTCACTAACAAGCTACATGTTAGCCAGCAGCTAAGCTAGAGTCATTGACACAAGTAGTGCAAAGAGTGCATCAAACATAATGAACAACAATCTTTTTAGTACACCAACATGGTAGGAAATGTTATTTTTAATCTTAATACCTTTTATCTTGTATTTATGTTGCTAACACTTTTAGGATTATCAAATGTGATTTTACATGACACTTAATAGCGCTGCAGCTAGCAGACTTTTTGATAGCTAATGTTTCTAGCATAAGTCAATGGAGTTGACCATAGCGAAAATTAGCATCACGGTTAGCGGACATATTCTTTAGTTAGCCATGACGTGGTAAATTAGCTTGGAAAATGGCGTCAGGCTGCTGTGCACCGACTCCACACTGTGGTATTATAATGCCAACATTAAGTATGAATTAACACATGTCAACACAACATTACCTTAAAATGAGTTTCTTCATTGTTTCGCTAAGTTTCTTATCACTTCAATGGTAACGCTCTGCTCTTATCAAAGATTCAGCTACGACTGGCACTTTGCCCTTTGACCTTTACTAATGTGGCCAGTCAGTGGACAATCGGGAGGTGGGCTAAAGCATTGTATTGACTGAAGTGAAAGTAAACGTGGACTTATTGGCTATTTGTCAATCTTGTTAACAAAACATCGTCTTTGCATTCGTTAAACTATCTAGAACATAAACATGTGTATTATATGATTCTGTCCATATCAATAGATTTTAGTTGTTACTGCTGATTTAGCTACTCTGGGCTACATATGCAAAATACCATATAAGTGGGGCAGCTGTGAGCTATTTCATGAGCTGTAAACAGCTCACGGGAAACACAACAGGCTGAGCCGCCATCTGCTATTAATGAAGTGAAATGAAGTGTAGTCTCTTGACAGAGCACTGGTTAACCTCGGGGTCCCAGCTACCATTTGAAAGGTTCACGGAGTACCATGCATGGGCGTATTGGCCTCTTTTTTCTTTCTGGGAAGCTACCCAACAGTAATTTTAAGGCCAGGATCTGTGACTCAGGCGTGATCAAACATGGAAGGCTCAGTGTGCAAATATTTAATTCTGACCAAACAATGCAGAATGTGATTTCACTGATTAGCTCGGTGCGGTGAGAGATTATTCCCTCTGCTTGTTTGTGGATGCAGGTATGACAGCAATACAAATCTCCTGACCTGAAGTTAAAAACAGCCTGTTCCTGTTGTTATACCTCACTTTTTTTACAAAGCATATGTACTTAACTTACGCCAACTACATCAGTTAAGTAGTAAACATAGTTATTTTATGTAAGAATCCAAACTACAATCTTTTCTGTTGCATGAACAGGTTCTGCCCTGAAGGAGCTCGCGCAATGCGCTGATTGCTTGCGTCACTCGCGTAGGAGAATACACGAAAAATAAAATATTATATATGAAATAGTCACGAAATGCAATCTATTTGTTTTGTGTATAGGGGTCACAAATTGTCTTTATTTTTCATGTCGCTCGGAACCACTTAGTTAGGTTTTGGAAAAACATTATGGTTGGACTTAAAATAACTACGTACAGTTAAAATAACACATTTTTGACAAAGTTACAAAGCACATTACGAGGAAAAGAATACCAGAAAGATTTCTCAAATTTCAAGGATGGAAAAAAAACTACGACCCGTGAGGGAGAGGAGGTCATGCCCCACACAACATCTGTAGCTGATAAATTACCATCACCAGATACTCTATAAGCTAAAAGAAAGCTAATTTCTTCCTCTCAATATTCAGTGATCATCTCCGGCATCAAGTTGCAAAAATGTATGGTTGGATGACTTTACTGCTACTACCAGTCTCACTAATGAAGCTATAGCAAAAGCTCAACCGGGAAGGTCAGCTCACCTTGGATTTCATCTTTAAAACAGCTTATTCCACATTCTCTCTGTGCTTAGCCCCTAACCACTAAACTCATTGATTATGTGTTACAACTTTAACTGCCCTTGTTTCACAAGGTTAACCATGTGTTAAAATGTTAACCATCACCATTTCACAACGTTAACCGTGTCTTACAACATCAACCGCCACAGTTTAACAAAGTTAATCATATGTTCGCGCCGTTACAACATCACTGTTTTGCAACGTTAACCATATGTTACAACTTTAATTGCCACAGTTTAGCCACTTTGACCATATGTTACAATGTTTGTAGCTACTGGTTCACAACGTTTACCATGTGTTACAACATAAACCACCACAGTTTGACAAAGTTAACCCTGTGTTACAACATTGATCGCCATTGTTTCGCAACATTAACCATGTCTTACAATGTTAACTGCTACAGTTTCAAAACAGTTGACAAAGTTAACCCTGTGTTACAACATTGATCGCCATTGTTTCGCAACATTAACCATGTCTTACAATGTTAACTGCTACAGTTTCAAAACGTTAACCATGGGCAAACCTTCTCTGTCAAGATGCAACACAAAAGGCTGCCCCTTGCATCATTGTAGCAACAAATATGGATGAGATTGTGGAGCTAGCGACTTTTTCTTCACAGCCATAATTCAAATGGCCATGAAACAAATTCTGTGACCTTCATGAAAATGACAGTCCTGCAACTATTGCTACCACTATTAGGCCACTAATAATATTACCTTCAGCAAAAGCCAAAATGTGTTCCGCACATGTGAATTAAATGAGATCAGGTGTGTCCACAGAGACAACCAGTGTGCACCTCACACCAGTCACCACACATGGAGCTCTGTTCAATAAGCAGTGTAGCATTACATGCCTGGATGTGACCAAACGTGAGCTGGAACAAGCTGTGGCAGAAAACATCACCTTAACCTGAATCTGACATCAGTACCCAGGAGGAGACAGGACCTTGTTACCTTGTGCATGTCACACTGGACATCTGCATGGACAAACAAAGACATGTTTGAGATGTGTTTTACATCCTGAGAGAGACTTTTTGAATGGGAATTGCATGGTACACACAAAGGGTCCGTAAATCTCAATGCAGGACTGAGGGATACTTTGGATAGACACAATGGGATTGACTATGTGGTTTCGCTGGCCCTCGTTCTCCTGTGTGTGCAGCTGGCACAGACAGACACACAGCTGTGCACAGCACTTCTGACACAAGCTTCAGAATACACAAAATCCAAAATGCAAGCTAACCATTTGAGGTCAATGCTTTACCTTAACCATTCAATGTCAATGAATAACCTTAAGCATTCCAGTTCAATACGCAACCTTAAATATTCTAGGTCAATGGACATAGACCATTCCAATGACTAATCTTAACCATTTGAGGTCAATACCTCACCTCAACTAGTGGATTACCTCCTAGACTGTGTAACAGCAACTCCTGCAGAGAGTCTCATTATATTATATGTTGCAAGGCTACCAAGTTTTTAAAAGTCAGTCCAAAGTGTATCTGTTGGAATAAGTCGGCACTGAAAGTGTTCATAAAGTGTAACCTACGGTCATTTCTGATTGCTAGTGTAAAAGAAAGTGTCTCCCCCGTCTTTCGGCAACAGATGGAAAACTGAAACATCTGTCGAGCTGCCAAGAATCACAGCAGTCAGAGATGATGCCGACCTCGAAATGAAGATTGCTAATCTCCAGAGAAAATTATTCTCACCACTTCCAAGAGTGAGACCATGTGGAATTCAATGTTTCATTTTACTAGATAAAGGATAGTGGTGCAGAGCTGCCCCATGCCAGAGACGACCTGTGGGGCCCCTGCTGTAAATGTGCACCAATGTCTGTTGTCAGACAACAGAACAAATATGGAATTTGATTGCGGCATTTAAATACCATGTTTACCAGTAGTCATTACCAAGCTGCTGAGTTGATGGTAAAGTCGTTATTTAACTGTCACGACACCGTCAGACAAAATACAGACAAATAATAGTCAATGACAGCAGCTGGGAACGGCTTTCATTACATTTTATATTAACAGAGAAGGTTAGAAGAAACAAAAGGTCGTCATTCAATTAAGGCAAGAAGGCAACGGATACAACATCTAAATGAGCTGCAAGTGTGTGTTTAGCCTGTAAAACTCAAAAGAAATGTATAAAAGTGGCTGCTGAAAAACCGGTGCTGGTGCCCAGCTTCTGAAATATTTGCAGTGAACATTGTTGCAGCCAGAGAGAAGCGCTTTAAGTGCTGTGTATTGTCACCATTATTTTGATACTTGTTTTATTTCTGGCTTTGATTTGATTTGTATTTTGATTTGACACTGTTAATTGCAGATAAGGAAATGTACACAATACAAAGTAATATTGTAGTTTGACACATACTTGGGCAAATAATGGCATTACCAAATAATTAGAACAACAGCTCATAAAAAAATAATTAAAATCCAACGGCCAAATATATTACGCTCCCTTTGCAAAAGCTTTCTCCCCAACACTTCCTAATGATCTTATCAAAAAACTCTTTCTAGTCCATATCCTTTGTTGTCGCAACAAGTGGTGTTGCTAACAGATTGATGTATTCGGGACTGTTGCAGAACAACATTGTGGGGGTATTTGCCAAGATGCTCGAAGCTGGCAAGCATGAAACTAGCTCTGAGCTTATTTCTGCATGCTCAAACAGAGCCAATTGCAAACATATCTTTGGTTTGCAAGATAAAGTAACAGCTAATTCTTGCCAGTTGGAAGAAACATGGTTGTAAATCTCTGTGCTGATTCATCTGCTGTGTAGTGGAGGTTGATTTATTTTTGGGACTAATAAAAAAAAAAAGAATAGTTTCCTTTTGCATACATATTCTTTACACTTTGTAATACACTGCAAGAACTGGTTAAGGGTGGTATTTGCTGAGACTCAACTCCAACAGGTGCCAAGGATACCTATATTTTAATCACATTTGCAGGAGTGGCAAGATTAAATGTCATGTATTTGACTTTCAGCATGATAAAGTTTAACGTTCCCAACAGAAGAACAGCAGCCGCGGCATAAATGTTTAGCTATCGTGCCTGTCACAGCAGAGTAATCCAGATGAGACCTGAACCGCCATACCAGATGGCAGGTGGTGCTTCTGTGGGACGCAGACCACAGGGGACAGACAATGACATCACTGGTTTGTGTGTGTGTGTCTGTGTGAGGCAGAGAGACAGATAGAGTTAGAGAGGAATAGAGAGAGATTTAACATGAATTTTAATGTAGAGATTGGAATTTTACTCCGAAAAATAAAATTCAAACTTCACCGATGTCAAAAAATAAACCCCATTCAGTCTTTTGCTAGGTATCTGGCAAACATACTGGCGTCTGAAAACAACTTCATTATAAATCAAAACATACGACAATTGGTGACCATGAAAACCATGACCTTCTAAGATCAGTAGGTCGGCCAACTAGCTTCTATAGTAGATAGCTATAGGCAAGTTTTTTAAGCTTGACTTCCAGCTCAGCTAAATCAATAACCTTGACAACTTCACATTATTGTATAATCAATGACACAACAGCAGCTGCCAAATAAAGGGAAATATACCGTAAAAATACAGTGAAAATGTTTCTGCAGGGAACTCCCTAATGAACCCTTTAATCAGCATCTCTGCTTGGCCGTCACCGCTTTTTTGCCCATGTATAAAGACTTGGTTACCCAATTAAGGTGTCCCTTCTCTCATTAATAAAGAAATGTGTATCGTTCACCCGTTCTCACCCCCAACTCTTCCAATACCACCAGTTGGTCAGTCGGCATCTGGCACCGACACCGTGGCACCCTTTAATACCTTTATGAGACAGACCAGGCTTTCAACCAACTCCAACGTAAACCCATCCATGTGATTATTAGACAGTAACTGATGTAGTATAAAGATCAACAAAGTCTTTGTGGGAGGGGAGGTTGGATGGTCGACCTGCTTCCAGTGCAGCTTCTTTTAAGTAGAGCTTTTATCCAATCAGATTGCGCCCCTATGTCTCTAGGTAAGAAGAGAGGCCCGATGACCTCTATGAATCCTTTGCAGATTAAGTAAATGTGGACGATATTGTTGATTGTCATAGTCTTCAACCAATCAGATCTTTAGTTTGACATGTTGGGCGTATTCTTTGACTTGCAAGAGCTGTCTAGGTGGCCTACAAGTACGTCAGCATTAATGTGCGCCGTGATTGGTCAGTGGGCTAGCGTGACCGTTGTGAAGCTGAAGCTAGCTAGCAGAAGTTAGTATTAGTAAGAGTTCAAGTTGACAGATATGTAAGAAGTTATGACATTGACATGACATTTTTAGCGTTTTGCTTGGTGTAGATTCTTATTTATTTACCTAGCTTTGTTTTTTTAACACTCAATGGCAATGGCTGAAGGAGAAGACATGGATTTCTCGAGAAGGACATTTCAAGAAAAGCTGGACATCAGCTCTGACCCAGCCAGGAAAAGGATTTGTGCACCACTTTCAGTCCAGCAACTACTAACGGTGTTCCTAGCTAACAGCGTCAGAGAAGCGTTGCACATGTTATGGCTGGGAATGTGTTTTATTTGCAATTGAGCGTCTTGGTGTTTGGAGCTATGCTGGATTTGCTAACCTGAGTTAGTGCTATGGAGACGTGCTATGGAGACCACCATAGCACGAAAGGACACTTACAAGCTACAGTGCTTTTGAAAACTTTTTCAACGCGAGTTGATCTACAACTCAACGAACACGTTCGCAGGAGAACCTCTGGCTGGAACTGAACCGCACTGATGTTCTGTACAGATATAGTCTGGGCCATAGTGGTGGATGGACCTCCTGACAGATAGACATAATCATCCCTAGAACCATGCCACTAGCATGGCTAAAAATCCAATGCTCTCCTTGATTTGTAACACTGCCAACAATAGCCTCATTCAGCCAAGGGATATGACAACATTTCTGACAATAGTACACATTGCCATATTGCCCAACCACAGTTATTTCTAAAAAACAACCGAGTGGACACCTCCCTTCAATCACTGAGGTGACCAAAGAAAATCTGGGACCTCGTGCACAGCTAAATACAGCAGGAGCCACTTTTCTAATAATGTGTCCCTGCCTGTCTGTTTGTATCACAGTGTGTTGCAACACGATGAGATGACATCTGCAGATGCCTCCTCCAGCTGAGTAGCACAACACTGGCCTGCAATCTGCTGCTGTTTTGCTACCGCTCACAGAGCAGAAAATCTCTTATTTTGTGTGAGGCTGAAAATACCTTGTTTGTATTTTTTTTTTCCCAAACGTTTTTTAGAACTATATGTGTGTGCTGTGTGTGCTTTTTTTTTCCATCAGCCACAGAGCAGAAGGCATCCTAGCAACTGCCCCCAATTACACACCCTGCCCTCTGACACACTGAGCGACGTCTCACAGTGAAAATCCAGGTGTAATTTCACGACACAGGCTGGTTTGCCGTCATACGCCCAGCAACACCACCATCCCTCTGTCCGCCTCATCAATCTATATCTGGGCGACTGGCAGCATGTGGAATTGTTAATCGATCGGCCTAATTTTTTTTTTTCAGATTGCATTTACAAATGGGTGATTTGTCTGTTGTTGTTTTTCTTTTCTTTTCTCGCTTGTGAGTGCTAGTGGTGACTAAGGTAAAAGGTTGTTGCTCATGCTCAGAAATGTGCTGCCTCCAACGGCATACAGTCAGGGCCATAAGTATTTGGACAATGACACAATTCAAATCAAATTTTGCTAATTTACACAACTCCAATGGATTTTAAACTAATTAGTTAATATGTGGTTTAAGTGAAGACTTTCAGCTTTAATTCAATGAATAAAACAAAAAAATCACAATAACCGTTTAGGAATTACAGCAACTTTTACACAGCCACCCACATTTTGAGAGGCTCAAAAGTAATTGGACCGTTTCATGGCCAGATATGGCTTGTTCTGTCACTATTTCATGACAAATGATGCCGACAATAGGATTCAAAATGTTATATTTGCAGTTGGTAGCTGGTCCTTGGAACTCTCAGCATGCAGACCAAAAAGGTGTCAATACCAGTAAAAGAGGCCATTATCAGTTTAAAAAAATTGGTGTACCTTGGTGAAGAAAAACCCCTTCATAAATACTCTGGTGGAGGTAGGCGTGCCATTGTTAAAGTCTACAATGAAGAGACGCCTTCAAGAATCTAAATACTGAGGGTTTACAACAAGGTGCTGAAGAACAGGAAGGTCTGATTATACTTTGCCAGAAAACATCTGAAAAAGACTGACCAGTTTCCGAAAAAGATTCTTTGGACAGATAAAACCAAGATGAACTTGAATGATGAGAAGAGAAAAGTGTAGAGAAGGAAAGGAACGGCTCATGATCCAAAGCATACCACATCATCTGTCTAACATGGTGGAGGCAGTGCTTTGGATGGCCAAGTCAGTCACCTGATCTCAACCCAAGTGAGCAGGCTTTTCACTTACTTAAGATAAAACTGAAGGCAGAAAGACCCACAAACAAGCAGCAGCTGAAGGAGGCTGCAGTAAAAGGTCTGGCAAAGCATCTCAAGGGAGGAAACTCACCGTGTTTAGTGATGTTTATGGGTGCCAGACTTCAGGCAATCATTGACTGCACAGGATTTTCCTCCAAGTATTAAAAATATTGATTATATTCACAATTATGTTAGTTTGTCCAATTAGTTTTGACAATGGGGATGACTGTGTAGACGTGTTCCTAAACGATTATTGTGATTTTTTAGTTTTATCCATTGAATTAAAGCTGAAAGTCTTCACTTCAACCACATATTAACTGATTAGTTTCAAATCCATTGGAGTTGTGTAAATAAGCAAAATTAGAAAAATTGTGTAACAGTCCAAATACTTATGGCCCTGACTGTATATATTAATTCATATATTTCATATATATATATATATATATATATATATATATGTGTGTGTGTGTGTGTCTGTCTGTCTGTATAACAGGTTATGCTTCTCTGGAGTCCATATAATACATCCCGCCGAGCTCCCCATTTACTTTTTTTCAAAAGTGTATTTTGGATCATTGTTATACTTTTACCGCCTCGGCTAATAGCCCCCCCCCCCCCCCCCCCCTCGGTTGCCTTGGCAACACGCAGGTAAGTGGAAAGGAGTGCTCAGTTCGCCACGCAGCATGAAGCCCATTTCTAAAACTGTTGACCTATAAAAGCATACACCCACCAACACGAGGAGGCTACCAGAGCCATATGTGTTTTTGACTCCTTATATGTGTGTGTTTGAAGACAGCATAAGCAGAAAAAAAATCAATAATCCAGGGTTGTTTTTATATATATATACACACACACACATATACAGGGCATGTGTTGTCTTTGTCCAAGCTTTTGTGTGTGTGTGTGTATATGTGTGTGTGTCTCACAGTTTGCTCCACAAGTCCAGAGTCTTCTAAATGACAGCACATACTGCGTAGCGCGGACTCGGATTTTTGGGAAGTAAACACAAATCTGTCTACTTCTGTCTCTCAGGAAATGTCTCCTACCCTGCATCTATCTTCCTCTGTCTATCGCACCAACTCCCTTTTCCCAACTTCATCACTCCCTCTTCTTCACCCTCCTCCCGTCTCCTCCTCCATCCTCCATCCAGCATGTTCCGCTGCCTTCTTTGCTGAATTATGTTCCCGTTCTTCTTCTCCATCCTCCCTCTCTTCTTTTGTCTGCTGAGTTGTCACTCACCCTTCGCTTACAACCCCCCCCCCCCCCCCCCACACACACACACACACCCTCTGTTGCTTTGGGTCACTCCTTTACCTCACCGTTCTCCCTTCATCCTCTCTTGTTTCTTCCCCCCCTCCGGGACTTTGCTGCGTCTGATCTATCAGAAGCTCCAGACAGCTGTCTATTCCCTGCAGGCGGGGCCATCAGAGACAGTGACCATATGAGGAGGGGGGGATAGCGATCGCGCTCAGTCGGTCTCCTATTGTGTTGTATCCTCTTTTAATTTTTTTAGCACATTTTCCCTGAAACACTTCTTGTATAGCCGTTCCTTTCGGTTGCATTCATTTTTGCTCACTGAATGTTACAGGCCGGCGATACACAAGCTGCTCTGCTTGTGGTGGGAGGGGGGGGGGGGGCCAAACCGCGTATTGTTTGGGCTGTTTTTTTAACTCAAAATGTTGTCTTTTAAAGAGAATTGAGGCCACCAGGTATTTTAGTCTTGGTTATTTTTGTATGCATGGCAGAGAACACTTGAGACAACAACAAAAAAGAAAGTTGTTGGTTATCGTGGGAAATGAATTGTCAGTGCTTCAGTTTGATATTTCTCACTTTCAACATTGTACAACACTTTCAGAATAGACCACAGTGTGTTAAGATTTATGTCTCACTGTTTGAGTGCAGGTATCATTTTAAAGCTGCACCAATTAATATTTCTACATGACTTTAGGGTTCAAATGAATGCGATGTTAAAGAGGGTCAGTGGTGGATACGAACCCTCTCACTGCTGTCATTGGAGTGGCTTCCAGCAGCTGCTTTATAGTGAAAGAGCCCTGATAGACCCCGCTGCACGCTACCTGCACCGCACCAAATGGCATCTAGTTAGCTGGGGGGACATGGCAGAGCATTCAGCAGCTAATGAGCTGTATTTTTAAAAAGCAGGAGTCGGTGTGTTTGTTTCTTCATTTAGTATAAAATGTCCACTTGTAAGCTTTGCAAATCCCACCGACATATCTGATGGCAAATACTAACAAGTCCATTGTTGGGAAACATAAAGATTCATGAAGTTGAGATTAGGTTTAATGGACGTGCAATAAGATCTGAAGTATTTCCTGCAATGCCGACCTCGAGAGCAGCGGACTTCGTAGAAGACAGAGTGTGTGAAACTGCTGATTTTAGAAGCACATACTTGCTAATTTCATAGAAAAATTTAAAAAAGTATTTTTTCCCACTGGCACGCATTCGTTGGCTCAGGCGGCTCGAACGGGCTGTTGTCTGTGCCGCTGCTGGAGAATTCCGTCTCGTCAGTGTCTTTAAGCTCCATTGTCCCCCATTAATCAGAGAGTGAGTCATTATAAGAATCCTTCAGACAGAGGTCTTATTGTATGTAACCTGTCGCTTTTCTAATTTCTCCCCTCAAGGTGAATTCTATTACTGCATAAGGTCCAAAGATGATTAATCGCCTGGAACTTTTGGCGGGTTTGTGATGAGTGTGAGTAATTGTCCCAGTCATTAAAAGTCCATTCAATTTTTTACAAAAAAAGGTGGAGGGGGGGGGGGGGGGGATGTATGAATCTATTTTGCCAACATTTGTGTTTGTCTTAGTTTAAATGGAGACATAAAGTTGCAGAAAAGACAGCTTGGATATGTTGTGTATATGTCGACAGACACTGGCATCACATTCACTTTGGCTTTCCAGTGATGCCAACATGTTAAATACTTTATTACCCCCCCCTTCTGTTAGTTTCTCTCTGCCCCTTTGCTCGCCCAGCTCTGTGGCATTTGGGCCGTCGGACAATAACATCGGCCGGTTGTTTGGTCTGTCCGAGAACGATAAGCTCTCTAAAACATGTCAATAGTGCTGCTGGCAGGGGACAGCTGCAGGGGACCACAAACTGGCCCCTAGCTGACCAGACTCATCACCGAGTCCAGCTGAAGTCAGTCATTTATTGACTGTGCAACCGTTCCCAAAAAAGAAAACAAAAAAAAAAATGTATAAACCGAGACTGACTTTGACAGATTGGAGTTTTATACGAGTATGTGTTTACTAGTCGCTGTTTGTTGAGCTGAACCTCTGTGAATAAACGCCAAAGAAGCTTTAGGCATTGCAAATTAGCTGACTGGCAAACTTGGACGGCAGCTAGAAAAGAAATTGAATAGAAAACAAAATGAAAATGAAAAATTATTTGGAGTTTGAAAAACTCCATCTCAATTTCTGAGACTTAATTTTCCAGAGCTTTGAGCTTACTTAGAGAATGTGGTTTGGTCAGTTGCCATGGAGATAGCTTGGTTGTTAGTCTTAAAGCTAGAGAGAAAATACTGGTATCATATGAAACTATACAACCCAATTAATATTCTCGGTACCCAACATGCCTCTAAATAAGGTCCTGTAAAACGTCGCTCCTCTCAGGCTTCTGTGACGCCGGCATCTAAAATCACACATTTTATCTCAAATATAAACTGACAATGAGCCGTTGTTTGGTTAAGTGTGAAAAAAAGCCAATGGGACGGCGTTATCAGCGGTAACCGCAGACTGAGCGCAGTGCAAAGCAGCGGCTGTTAGCTAGCCAGTGGGGCGCGACTAAAAGACTCACATGCACTAAAATGCACAAGAAATGCACTAAAAGCACGTGCGGCAGGCCCGGCTATCTCAACAACGTACAGGAAGACTTCATTTTCTGCTCAAGTAGATCTCACTCCAGTATATCCTCACATAGATAATAGATGTTTGCTGCTATATTAACGCTCTGAATCCCTTATACAGAACCTTTAAAAATCATGACATCATGTAACTGATCTTGCACATTTTCACTTCAAGATCCTTTTTAATATAAAGTCCCTCCTTCCGACAGAAGGGGGATCAGGAGTGATTTCGATCAGTTGCTATCTGCTGCGGCTACAAAGCTATGAACTAAACAGAAGCCAACAACCAATCACATCGTGGTTCTTTTTACTCGTGCAGACAAACGTGTTGCTGTGTATCAGCCACAGCTTCTGATGCATGCGTTACTGTGAAGAACCGCTTCCCTACAGCCTGTCTGATGAGATGTCTGATCCTTGCAATTAAACGGGTTCAAACTTGGATCGTGACTTCTCTGACCTCCCATCTCTCTGCCTCCCAGCATTCTTTTCACTCCTCAGAAATACAGTGTGTTATCCAACACTGCAGAGAGAGATACAACACAAAATACAATGCAGTCTCCCCTTTTATTATGTCAACAAATAAAGTGCTTTCTTCCATCCACATGTAACCAAGCAGAAAATATGAGCAGATTCTGTCAATAACCAGTTATATTGACTTCCCTTTAGTCGGCTTTGTGTGACATATGAAAAACTCATTACTACTTAAGTGACAAGAGCTCAGTGTGCAGTGATGCTGATCTGACCTCTCAAACTCTGGTGTAACAACATAATAGATGAGGCCATTTAGACGTGGTGAGTCTATACACACTGCATTAGTGAGATGACTCATGCAGTGTTGTTTTCCACCGCAGCCATCAATAAATATGGAACGAGAGACGGATAGGGGGATTCATATTATTCTCACTTTGCCCGTCTCGAGACATTATTTATGTGCATAATTTCTTTCATGAATACGATTCAACAACCTGAACCGAAAAAGAAGGAGGGCAGAAATGTCTCATTGACACAAAAGACAGGATGCTGTTGGGGGGACTTACGAGAGGGTCCTCTCCATCCGCCCTCCTGTGGATCCGATGATTTCTCCGAGGGTACAGAAGGTCTGGCCCAGAAAGTCCTTGGAGGTGTGTGTGTGTGTGTGTGTGTGGGGGGGGGGGGGGGTATAGAAGAGAGAGAATTAATTGTGTAGTCCAGCCATTTACAGTGTACATATATATATATATATTCCATAACTTTGGAATATACTGTATATCCACTTAATTTGTTTAATTCAGACTTCTGGAACATAGTCTTCAGCTAAACTTTGGAATGTGTTTATGCCCATGAACAAGGATTTTGTCCCCTCATCATTTACATTGAAATCCCTTTTAGAAGGGATTTCTTGATGGCCTGTATGGACAGAATGAACAATTGCAGCAAGTAAAACCTGTCTCAATCTTCATATGCACACCTGACTATTGTTTTACGATGAACTTGAACAAACTTGAACCTATCCTTTAATAACGTCTTGGTGCGGCCATGGTGCGATGCTTAACTCCTCACATCTACATCACAGTGTGCTCAGTTTGTTACAGATTCCCATTTATTTCTGGAGCTCTTAAACTTCTTTTTAACATATTAGTTCATGAGTTGTTAGCATGGGGAAACCAACTCATTAAAGTACATGAACATTAAACTAATTACTCTACACATTTCTGGGCCTGGTGTGCTTTTCATAAACTGAAGATAAAATCAGTGGGGATAGCAATAAAGATATTAGAGTTATTAAAGTTCCATCAAAGTGTAATTTCATTTTACTTAAGTGTCACTATAAATTACACTTTCAATTTAGGGTTTAATTCCGCCTTTTATACAAGCACGCATTAAGCCAACTAGGTCAAGCCCAGGAAGTCCTGGTGGGGTTCGTTATTCAGGTTGCTTGTTGACTGATTGTTCTTAAAAAGCACCAGACTGTGCATAAGGTAAGTCCTCACGGTCAGAAAGGAACTTCAACCAGCATTTTTTCATTGAACAACAGAGTTGGAAGACAACCGCACAGCGCTACAGAGGAAAAACACATAGCAGCATAAAAAAAGACAGAGATGACACAACACAATTTCGCTCAGGGGGCAGAGAGCAGGTGTGGGCGTGAGTCCCACAAAGCCGAATATGTTTGTGGCTGCTGTTAATGTCCCGACGTGCACAATCTGCCGCGGTCCCGAACAACGGCAGCAGCGGCTTTCACTTTGAAGTTGTGTTCTGAAAGTCGCTGTACCTGAGCGAGCGATGAAACGCAGACAAAAACAAATGAAGAACAAGAGTACGTGGGAAGCTTTCCGCTGGTGTTTTGTCCTTGATGAAATGAAAGAATGGGAGGAAAAGATATGATGAAATTAAAGTGAATGATAGAAAAGACTCTTCTGGGGACTCTGGAATGTATTGGAAAATAAAAAAAGGAAGATGAATGAAGGATAGGCAATTATAATACCAGGACTCATAAGGATAACGCTATCTGCATACACCACTCACCTTCTGCTCTCCCACATGAGTTGATTTGTTGAGAAGGAAAAAAAAAGCTTAGTCACAAGATGGATTTGAATTATAGGCCCTCTAAACACCAAATAGATTTATTCATGCCAAATCATCATCAGCCGCTGACCTCATTCACTGTGTATTAGCTTTAGCGGTGTGAGTAACGCTGAATACAATGCGATACATTTGGAGGGCTGACAGAAGTTCAACGCTGAGTAATTTGAGTTTGACAAATTGTGCTTACGTGTTTGGATATGTTGCAGCTTCTGGAGTCCACATTGTATCTGCGGGGGGGAAATAGGACGATAAGATTGGAAGAACTTGTGACTTTGCATTATAAAGGATTTTGTACAGATTCACTGGTATTAGTCTTGAAAAAAACTGAACCTTTTACTTCCAAAAGCAACAATTCCATTGATTCATTTTTTTTTGTTGGGCAATAACACATTACATAGTCAAAACGTTTTATCTATTTTGCCCTTTCTAATCCAAGTATCTATTACCTCAACATGGGTGATCAGTATATTTGCTGACTTAGTTTCAAGGGCGAGCTAATGTGGTCTCTGTATGGAGCGCTCCACCTGGTCCCGCCCAGCTGTGCTGTGACTGGCTGGTAATACGATGCTGTGATTGATGGATTATCTGGCAATAGAAATGTGCGTGTCTACATATAAATATTTCACGGAAAATGAGCAAGACATAGTTGTTCTGTGCTTTCCTACTCTGTGATAAGAGGAGGTGGCTAAAGCATTCATTTGTTTGATTTTGTATCATTTGGCTAGTTAGCTAGCTATTGGCTAATTGCACTTTCATAACCCTTTCTGCCAGAAATCTCTGAGGTAGGCCACTTGGTTAGTTTACATTTAAAAAATCATGGTTCTGTTTAAAATAATCCTTTTCTGGCAAAAAGCCCTAAAATCAACCAATCTTCCATGTGCAAAATGAGCGGAACAGTCTACTGAGCTAACAAGTAGCCAATCACAGCCCAGTAGGGCGGGAAAAAAATGACCCCTCATTATGTTCGGTGAAGAGACTGGTGCAGAGTCAAAAAATAGAATGTATCCAACTAGTGATAAGTTTGTTTTCCTACGATGGCTAAGTTATGACCTGCCCTACTCGGCCTCTTATTGGCTAACGCTGCATTTACACCAAATCGGGCGTCGTGGCGAATAGGGCAAGGTTGTGCGGTGGCATGGGAGCATCACTTATGGCCCGTTAACAGCGACTGCACGTCATTTTACGTCTTTAGTTCCCTCACAGCTGTGTTGTACAGATCTGGATCGCCTGTCACGTGATTGGCCACTGCAGGCATTTCTCCAAAAGTTTATTCTGTTTCAACTTTTCGCTACAAGTGCTGTGAAAATGTTTAACTAATAGATATCACCATGAAACCTCCCCTGTTGATTTCATTCATTAAGACAGTTATCTAATAAATTGGCCAATGGATGACAAATGATGAGGCCTGGTGTCTCATCTCAAAAGACCCAAGAATAAAAGAAAATCTGAAAGTATATTGAAATTCTCCTGTAGTATCTGGGTTATTTCATAGAGCCTATTTTATAAAAAAAATAGGAAATTATCCTGCAAAGCAGTTTTAAATTATGTATACAACACCAGCATAATGGGGTCACCACAAACAATGTTCCTGTTCCTGGAACAGACTATACAAGCTTCTGACACACAGACCCCACTGAGCAATAAAAATATATTTCAGTGCCTTGATTACAGCTACAGAGCCATTTAAGTGATATCTCCGTGTTATTGATTAAGGATAACGGGTGTGCAGACACTTATTTAATCAGTGGGGCAATCACGCAACCTTGGCAAGTGACCTTCTTTTTTTAAACATCCTTTCATGATTGGACATCCCAGCATTTAATCTAATCTGTGATTAGTCTGATCACTTATCCTGATCGGGCAAAATTTGCTTTTCACCAACGGAAGACCTGCAGAGAGAGAAATTATTCAAATGCAATCAAAGGCGTTGCTATTTTTGGGTGGTTACTATGAATCCATAGCACAGCAGAATGTATCCAAATTGAAAATGAAATGAGTCGAGAGTCATTCAGATAAGAGTTAATGAAATGCTGTCAAGAATACTTACACATCAAACCGTAGATTTTGTTTCTCTTCAAAGAAGAAATCCAGGACAAACTTTCTGACGAAATCCGGATTCCGAGTGTTATCGATTACCTCTGTCCTGCCAAACTACAAAAGCAGAGTGATAACTGGTGGTAATAGCAGCATTGATTCACGAGTCAATGCATGTTATTAAGCTCCCATCAAGAAAAATACAGAAAGATGTGAATAAAATTACCCGTATTACCATCGGACCATTTCAGGATTTGGAATCGATAAACATACATTTATTTTCTTAAGAATACGACCACACAGTATCACACTGAGCTTCATTGTGCTGTGTGCTAACTCCTTTGTCCCGAGAGAAATCAGAGAGCTAAATTATAGCTACACTTGACTCAGGTCTCCACCCTGGGAGCCCACAGAGTCCGTCTCTCCATCGCCCTGACAATCACACCAGTAACCCCCCCCCCCCCCCCCCCCCCCCACCCGGTGGACTGGAAGCCTCACCTTCAACAGCACCGTGTAATGAGCTATTGATCTTGGCGCTGCCAATACCTCAACTCACATCTTTAGTGCCCAGCGCACATAATCCGGCCTATCAACCGCGACCCCGAGCCCAGCCATTACCAAGGCCACGTAAGGGACCGCCGAGCCGACCAGGCGTATCGACCCGACGGGAAAACTCCATGATATTTCCCCTTTGTGTTTCTATTTTCGTGGCAGGGGACCTTTGGTTCATAATCCCAGTCAGGCTTGATTGGTTAATAGGTGCTGGGGCTTGTGTGAAGGTTAGGGAATTGCTTTGTAACTGGAAAGGCAATCATTGGGTTCAGCAAAGGCTATATACATAGCTCTATCAAATGAGTCTGTTAATACCCTGTATTTCTTTCAACTATCTCTAATCTGCTCCTTTGATTTGCTGTTCTTCAGCTAACCTCTGAGGAGAAACATTTAAATAACAACAGGAGCAGTGCACAAAAGGAGGATTTGTGATTTAATTTTTTTGTGCACAGTTGTTGTGTGTTGACTGGTAAAAGACTTTCATTCTTAGTGTTCGGGTAAATAAAATGGAGTTTATGCAGACCACAATACAATAGTTGCTGAGGAAATCTGCAGGCCTGGCAACCAGGTGTGTCGTACAGCTTATTTACGAGGTTGTGCAGTTAAAAGTATTGCCGCCTTATAATATCAATGATGCATGGTATAGTAATTAGATAGCAAGATGTTTGGCTCTAGAAGCCTGGTGACATGGGGACTATTTGTGAACTGCTCAACTGGAGAGCTAACCGTTAACACGCTAGCCAGCCCAGATATGCTAACAGTCACAATAGCTCCCCCTAGCTTCTTTCGTTTTTCTCTGTACTGCGACGTAACTGATGGGATCTTGTTCTGGGGATTGTAAATTGTTTGATTCAGTAAAAGGTGCTAACAGTCATTTAGCATGTCTGAACCTTCGACTCTCCTGTCTCAGAAGTGTTCACAAATCATTTGATTTATACTCTGACAGAGGGGGTCGAAGGTCAGCAGTATCGAGTTCGATCGGTTTGCAATCGAATGATAACGCAAATTGAAAATTCTAAGTTGTTGTCTGTAGTCCCCCATGGGCCACCACGGATGATTTGTGGGCGCCAGTGAGTGGAGGATCAGATCCATTGGCTGGGAAGAAAAGAATGTCCTGTGATCAGTAAATAAATGAGTGCACAACATCATGCAGCTGGGACAGCCATAAAAGAAGCACACAATTACAAAAACCTCCCGCAAAAAAGAATCACTCCACAATGGAGGATGGAAGATGAACTAGCTGGAGACATCATGTTGGGATAGAGCAATTTGATAAAACAAATGATACTAGCGCCGATTGATTTATTTTTTGAATGCAAATGCACGATTTGTCCCTTTAAGGACAAAATTTAATTTACAAATGACATACAGAGTATTGCCATGGTGCTAAAAAACAACAACATTCAAGCATTATTATCTGCTCACGGCGTGCACGACTGACAGCGCGATGTTTACTGTGCTGATTGCTGTGCAATTCATGTCGTGTTTTATGACAAAGCCCCGCCACGAGGAATCAAAAAGGTGTGAGGTGTCTCGAAGTGAGGGGATCAGCCACGACAAAGCTCGCACCGACACATCAGTGTTGACTTTGAATTTGCAAATGGGTAAATACACAGACTAAAGACAGAATGTCATAGATGAGAGGGGAAATGAGGCTAAGAGATGATGTGGAAATCTGTGCTGGGGAGCAGCATTGAAAATAGAAAGTCACCTTTCCCCATCTTAAAAAAAAAGAAAAGAGTGTCAGAGAGACGAGACGGAAAGAAGTCGTAGGAGCAGATGGTGCATATTTGATGAGACCGAAAAAGAGATCGCAATGATATGAATTACTTTTGTCAAGCATCAGAAACTTGAATTAATGAGATCCTTTTTTAACTATTTATTCCTTAACCTTTACTATTAATTCATCAGTTTGGGTCAGGTATATTCCATCTTCTTTATACAGTGGTTACACTCCTGTGGGCAAGCGAAGAGGTTGACACTTTCAATTTTCTTGCCTCTGGACTTTATCTTAATAACCCTCCTGCCCCCTCCTCTCTAATACCTGACTGAAGGTAACTAACATCAAGAAATACTCTTAAAATGTATCATTTAGCATTCCTAAAAGAAGAAAAAACACACACATATATGGCAGACTGGTAGACATATATATTGGTTGCTAAAGGTTACTCAACTTACCTCTCTCCACTCTTTGGTTCCCACGGCCTGCAAATACAACACGACCACTGGAAGGAAGAAAAAGGAAGACGGGGAAGATTGAGGAAAATAGGAAGATAAAAAAATGACGACATTCAATTTTAATGATTGGTCTGATGGTTTGTTGACACCATTGTTTGTTGACACAATTCAAACGTGATCAAAAAAATTATGAGTCTCTCGCCATTCACTATAGAACATATTTTTTCTGAAATAAAGTTCCATGGGGGACAATAGAAGGGGATGGGACATCGCTTCACTCTAAGCCTAAGATAAAGTTAAAGTGTGGGTCCCCTGACCAGTCATTAATTGTGCTTTACTGTTTACAAAGTCCTGCCGTTGTTTGTTCACTATACCGACCATTGGTCTTCTGAGGACAAGTTTGAATTTGAATACAACTACATAAGTAGGCAGTGCAATTACAACCCACAAATTCATCATGTTGTCATGTTTGGATATATAAGTTCTTGCACACGCAAGCAAACAACACTCACTAAAGACTCTTATGGGATGTATTAATAATTGGCCGAGTGTTGCTGTTTGTGTCTAGACCGGCACCATCAGCCACTGTGCGCCTCTGTGAAGTTTGGACATTAGCTCTAACGAACTTCAGACTGTCTGGACCGGCAGACAATTAAAAGCGCATTTTCCCTCCTAATGAGCAATTAACAGAGGGGGAGATAACAGAGAAAGGGCAGCAGGCAGCAAACCTTTTGGGCATTGCGTCTTTAGAGGAAAACAATCTTCACTTTGTCAGATTGTTAACCATACGGGCAAGACTTACAGTGCCGCTTAAAAGGGTATTACAAGTTAATCAGTTTGTGAATAACATGTTAGCCTTTCAATTAGGTTACACTACAGGAAACAATAAAGGCAAACACACTCCTGGGATTAAATCTGTTTGCCTCAAGGTCACACCCAAATACTCTCTCTGGCCCAACAGCTGAATTAGACTATGTCTCTTTATCAGACATCAAAGTCACAGCACCTTGATGTTTCCCCAAGGTTGCAGAGTAACAGCGCCACAGACCGACAGTGGGCCCAGACTAATCCGCGGCGTCGGCCGTGTCCTGAGAACCTGACTGATTGCCTGCTTTATGGGAAGTGACTGAGAAAGGAAAGAGCCCATCTGGTCGGCCACGGAGCGGCCGAAGCACAATGCAATTCGTTGTCTCTCCAACTCCAACTCCTGACAGCAGTCGGACGGGCACCCAGGCAACTCTGAACACGAATGAATCGGAAGTGAGCTCAAATTATATTACGTTCTCACATGGATCCGCAGTGTAACAGCATACAGTAAATAAGTAAGTTCTGATGTGACAGAAAAAAAGATGTACCTCCTGCAAACACAAGCAGGGTCGTGCACAGACATTTTGAGGTGCACTGGGGGCATTTTGTTTTAAAAAAGGTTTCCCCCCACATGGGCAACATTATATGATTAGCAAAAACGCTACTTGCTTCCAGTTAAATATCAAAATATCAAAAAACTTTCCAATTACTATATGAATACGGTGTCTTTTTGAAAAACAACTACTTGGTTAGGTTTAGGCAACAAAGGTATTTGGTTAGGTTTCGGAAAAGTATGTTTGTTATGTAACTGCATGTTCGTAAAGTACGCAATTTATATAAGTTTATAAAAAAAAAATAAGTCAATGTTGACTTGGTTTCACACGACAAGGACAGCAGTCTACTGCGTGAAAGGCCTTTTTTTATTTAACCCGTTCAACCCAAAAATTCCAGCCAACCCCTGAGCAGACTTTTCTTTGTACTACGTCTGTTGCTCTGACCGTCTAATAAAGATACAGATGGTTTACATTTGATGTAGTAGAAAGCCTCATACAAATACCAAAGGGTGCCTGGGTATCCGACGCAGAGGTTTGCTGACAAAGCGGCGTTTTTTGACGAGTTGGGAGTGAGGACAGGTTGCCTAAAGCTAGCGCTAGCAAGAATTTCCCAGGCAAGCATTACTATGAGACTATTTGTAATTTTCACAAGTCAGTCATGTATACCTGCCAACAATCCAACAATTTAATGCAAAATATGCTATTCTAATATCCTTCACCAATTTTGCATAAAACCACAAATAAAACCACAAAAGAAGAAAATACTTTCCGAAAGATGTGTGTGTGTGTGTGTGTGTTCTGTTCCGTCTCCCTCTCACTGTGGTGTGACAAGAGTACAACCAATGTTTGTTGTTGCTTGGAGGCATCGAAAAAGAAAATGGATTCTATTCTGCCTACTTCGGCCTGTCTTGTCAAACACACAAGAAGATGCTGCCTCTGTAGCTGTTGGATGCTCAGTCGCCTGACGTTATCGTCTGAACAACAGAATTGCATTTGGTGTAACGGTGGGGTAATAATCAGAAATAAGGGCAGCAGAACAAGAGACAACGACAATCATTTTGTTAATAATAAGAAAAGGTGCACTCAATACAGCGCAGAGCTCTACAACAACCACAGTTGTCCTGTAACTGAGCACCCAACATTATGCAGCCGAGGTGCACACTCACACATGCGAGCAATCGCATGGTTCTCCTGGCAGAGATTATAATTGCAATAATCTGATCATTTATATTAATAAACTTAGTCCACTTCAACTATTAGTGTGCAAGTTTTCACATCTAATTAATATTTTCAACAGACTGCAATGTAATCTCCAGCATGCACACATGTGCAAGCACACGAAGAGGCATTTCAATCCCGTCTGCATTAAACTGCCCGTCCCATCACTGAAAGTGGCAGAGTGCACTTTCGGACTCATCAGGCTAATGCCGAACGAGCTGACAGCAACAGTCACCTGTGTGACGTTGGGGTTTTTTTGCCGACTGGGGATTTCTGGCAGCTTGCCTCTTGGATTTGCACTGCAGGAGAATAATATAATCAGAGAGTAGGCAGACATAGACAGGATACCACAGGTTTACTTACAGGCTGGGGGGCACAAGCTGCCCGCCGTGAGGTGAAACAGAGAGGGGACAGGATGGAGAGGGAGGACTGAAAGGAGGACAGAATGGTGGGGGGGGGGGGGGCATGAAGGTAATGCGATGAGATGGATAAATGTTTGGGAAATCCACAGTCAGGCGGTGGCAGATTTCAGATGGAGAAGAACGGCTCGTCCGTCAGAAATCCCTCACACAAACACCTCTCACGCAGCAGTTGTAGGTGAGGCGGAGTGGGCACACAAACCCCCGCTGATCTATTGATCTGCTGCCAAGAGAGGGATAAAGCCAGAGAGCCCCAAAACCCGTCGAGGCCAATTCTTAAACCTCAGCTGAGCAGCTATAACAAAGCTGCTCAGCTGGAAGCAAATATATGGAGAGAACCAGAAGGGTTTAGTTTTTTTTCTTTCTGTGAAAATCAAGCCTTCTTATCAACAAGCAACACCGCATCGATCCTGATTCTCAAAATAAAGTTCTGGTGTTGGGAAATAGTACAGCTTCAGGCCAGAAAAAAACAAAACCAAAAAACAGTAAAAGCTCCGTCGAGCCGAAGGGAAATGCAGTCGGAACATTATTCTGTGTGAGTCCATTGTTAATTAAAAGGCAGGTCTAAAATCTATCTATTATGTATTTAGGTTTTTATATAATTTTAAAGCCAGTAGAGTTCCTTATGTTCTTAAATTCATACATTTTAATTTTGGTTTGGTTTTGACAGCTTTTTGGCAGCTTTTTTCAAAATTAGTTTTACCCAAGCCCTTTCTTAAATCCTTTTCCGATGGCAGTTTCTGGATATTCTACACATGAGACCCTTAGCCCCCCTCATCAGGAAGCCTAATCATCCATAGTCAGTGTATACAGTGAGTAGACGGCGGTCGGCACTTTCCCCATTTGGAGAAGCAGACAGGAGTACCGGCATGGGAGCTTAGCAATGTGCTTGCCACGTTAGTTCGGATCAGTCGGTCAAACAATGGTAGCGGTAGACCAGCAACTCCCTTGTCCTGCGAGGTGAAATTACTGTTTTTGTCGAAAGGAGTCTGCTGGCTTTGGAGAGGAGAGGGATATAACCGCTTCAGTTCCCTGTCGTAATTGGCCAGGTAAAGCAGGGAAAATGTTCTAAATAGAGCGTACACTTTTCTTTCAGTGGGCTACATTGCTTAGGTTATTTGCACGCTAATGATTGAGTTGGGCTTCTCCATTTGAAAAACCCAGAACAGAACACAGATGGAGTCGACCTTTAAGATGAGAGCAACATTTTGATGCAACATACTGATGCCTCTATGTGACCAACACAAGTAAACGAGACCATCAGCTTGGAGACTGTATATTTCTATACTGTATAATTTGTTGTCATTAATACTTGTCATCGGTGCCACCGGGTTAGATTCAGGGAAGACTTCAGCGAGGCCTCCTGCATGCGACCAGCCCAGATATGGAGTCGCTGCGGTTGGAAGCTTCACCGCGCTGCTGTGCTGGGAGCCGACGCATGACACCACTGCTGCTGGAGGCCCAGGCCCTACTGCCAGGCCCGCCGGAGGGAAGGGAGGTCGCAGACAGTCGGACGCCTGCTGCAGTAAAATGAGGTTTTCTAAAGGGACTCTGATGCTCGGAATTGCTACCACTTTCGTCCACAGAGACCGCCAAAATCAACACTAAATAAAAGTTCCTTGAAGTAACTTAAGTACAGAGCTGGCGCTGGGAGACGTTTAGCCTAGCTTAGCGTAAAGACTGGAAGCAGGGCAAACAGCTAGCATGGCTCTTTGTCTGTGGTGACTGTGGCTCAGTGGTAGAGCAGGGTTGTCCTTCAATCAGAGGATCGGCGGTCCAATCCCTGGCTCTGCTAGTCCATGTTGATGTGTACTTGGATAAGACACTGAACCAAATTGTGTAAGAGGTTAGTTAGAGTCCTTATGGGCAGGTGGCGCCTTGCATGGTAGCACCCTGTCATCAGTGAATATGAATGGGTGTGAATAGGTGAACGATGACATGTTGTGGTAAAACGCTTAGAGTGCTCTGAAGACTAGAAAAGTGCGACTACAAGTACAAGTCCATTTACCATTAATATTTTTCCAAAGTTCATGAATCTATCTCAAAAGATCATTAATACATTGTCTTTTTTTTACTGTTTTAATCAGTAAAAACAAAAAAATGCCACTGTTCTCTTGTACCTATTTCTTGCGTTTAACTAGTTGGTTCCATCTCCGTGTTTAACACAAGGGCATCAAAAGAAACAATTAGCAAAAAGCGAACTGCAGCACCTGCTTTTATTTCACACATTTGTTCATCATCATTTGGTTGTTTGTGAAGGGGTTCAAGCTGAAACAGGTACAGTACATTTAAATTTAGCTAAGCATTTAACAGCTGAATGTTGCTTTGTCATATCGCTGTTATGTTTATATGGACACATTCCTTACCTAGAAGGGACATGTTTTGAAATGAATATGGCTGCTAAATGCCTCGGGTGTGAGACGGACGACCATGGACGTCTGAATCAACGGGGGGCTGCTCACTCTTTCCTCAGATCTCCTCAGGAGGCCTCGAGGGTAATTAGAGACCAGTGACCTTTATCGAGACGGTATGACTCGAGCCTTGCCTTCATTCTCCTCCACCACTGAGCCATAATCAAATTATAATTGACCTTGCTTGTTGAAGTGGAACTTGTCAACATAACGTGTATACAATGCATGAGGAAGTGTTATGAAGGGAAAATATTGTCATCTGGTGCCGTGACAGAAATTCTGCCTTACCAACTGTTCAAAAGCAATTTTCACAAATTTCATACTCAAATACTTAACAGCCGTACCGCAAACGTGATAACAAAGACTTTGTGTGTCACATAAAAGCAGTATAAATCATGTAGTTCATGTATCAGAATATGGTCTTCCAAGGTGAGTCATTGTAAAACCACAGCAGGACAAGGAACAAACTCAGACCTGCTGTGCTATAACTAATAATATACTATAACTCCTACCTGCTAGTGAGTCACAATCCTAAAGCAGATGAAATGTGCAGGAAGCATCACGCAGTGTAGTAAATTTAACTAACGTGACTCGGCAATGGGAAAAAACTAATAATCCTGTTTGATTTTATACACTTTTAATTGCAATTAATCTGAACTACTCCCGGACCGGTGGGAGTGGGAAGGCCGTCCTCTCCGATACAGATTTCTAATGGAGTGAGACGCTCATGCATGTGGATGAAACCTGCCAGCACTCCACTGGTAAATGATGTTACATAAGAAACGTGGGATGTTTCATATGGGAGCCTGATGGAGGTTTAGATGGTGGTTGGATAGAAACACAAGTGGTGCGTAGCTCCGGGAGCTGCACACGGAGCACATGGAGCGGCTGTAAGATCGCCTCAGTGTTCTCTCTCGCGCTTTCGAGTTTTAACGAGCCAATGTCAGTGAAATCATTTTATTTTAGTAGCAATTCAGATCTGAAATTATATCAATGTGATATAATAGGAGCCGGAAAAGACGCTTTTTGAAGTGCAAAAGGGTGGATTCAGTGAGAGGAAAACAAAAGAAGAAGTACATCTATAAAGGGTTGGGAACGGGAAGGAAAGTATCTCATGAATTCCATTATTTTAATCTGGCTCCCAAAGAATGAATCAGATGAGTTTGTCTCTGACCGAATGATAGAACTTTTTGTCCTCCTCTTGCCAGCCCATAATCTCAATTCTTCAGTTGAAATGGAGAGGACTTTTACTGGCATCAGAGCCGTTTGCGTCTCTCCAAGGACGACATCATTGTGTCTGAGGTCACGCATGCCTAGAATATGTTAGAACCCGGCCCGAGCCTGGACTGAATACGACAGCGTGAGTACATCCAGCCGACTAACGGCAAGTCAGAGCACGGTGTATGAGAGGGGCTTTGTTTAAAAAACCATCATTTAAAAAACAAGTGACACCTGCTGTTGCCAAGGCATGTTTAGTCATATTATTAAGTTGAGCTGTATAAAGAGTTAACAAACCCTTTCTTAGCATTCGTTATGAGTTCTGTTTCCACTCTTTTTTTCCCCTTTGTTTTGGTCTCAATTAAAGGAAATATCCGTCTCTTTAAAAAAAAGGACTTTCACCCAAGAGCCTGGTGTTGGTGTCAAAAGTCAACATTGATTTATTTTTAAGTACGTAGAATTCTTAAGAAGTTACGTAACAAACTTTATACAAACCTAAAACATATTTTCTTTCCGAAACCTAACCAAGTAGTTGCGTTGCCTAAACCTTACACTGTTGCCATTGTTGTGGCATGTTATGTAAGATATAAAGCCCTTTTGGTTCCGGACAAGCGTTACCTGGGGACCTCTTGTAATTATAATAATTAGGGAGGTCGTCTGTGATCTTGATCCCGTGCGCATATGCCATGTCTGTAATCTGTCAAGTAAAAATGTCACAGCGAATCACGTTGTTTCCTTTCTAGCTGCTTACGATCCCAGCAGCATATATGAATTAGGTAAGACAGCTTCTATGTTGCCTAAGTGGGGGGTGAGTAGGGTAAGAAGATGAGAACAGTGAGACAACCAAAACAGTGAAGCCAAACCAAAACCAATAAACAAAATGAAAAGCTTCAAGAAGCTAAAACTCGGCTTGGAGTTCTCTCTGGAGCTCTCTGTTGGTTTGTAACAACAAGGGGACCTCTTTCACATTACACAAAGTAAATCAAGCCAATGTTGTCACGATTAGGCTTTGCCTCTCAGCCACTCTCCACCTGCCCCTGATCAGCTAATCAAGCACTCCCTCCTCATTAGCACAACTCCTGTCCCTCACCTGTTCTAGTCACTATTTAGACATTACATTACAATTCATTTAGCTGACGCTTTTATCCAAAGCGACTTACATTTTAGATGCTATCATACCATAGGCGCAGCTACGGGAGCAATTTTCGGGGTTGTGTCTTGCTCAAGGACACATCGACTTGCAACTAGTGGTGCCGCAGCCAGGGTTTGAACCACCAACCACCCCAGTCACACACTCACTCACTGCCAGATCCTTGTCATGTCTACCCGCCCGTTCAGCTTGTCCTGTTCCCGGTTTCCCTGTCTGCCTGCCCTGCTTCAGTTCTGCTGGATTTTTCCCGTTGTCCCTTGTCTCGTCCGTGGATCCCCTGCTGCGTCCTGAGTGTCCTGTATTTGAGTTTGTATAATTAAATATATGTTGCAAGCTACTCTGCTTGGTCTGAGTCCTCCACCATGCCCCGTGACAAATATTGATATAAAAATACAGATTATTGCAGCATTAAAAACATTTGCGTTTCTATGAGAGATCCCCCAGCAACATTGTTGAGCAGAAGATCACAGACCGAAGTAGGCGAGACCGAAGCCTAAAGAATGAGACAGTCTGAGATAAGAGAGAATAAAAACGAATCGAGACCAAGAAGCAATTTCAGTGCTGCAACCCTGAACACTGCATGCCTGGAGTTCAGGGTCTTTGTAAAGCATATTAGATTAAATAACTGTCGAAGTAAAAGTAAAAACACTTGCAATGTCACCCAGCACAAAATAAATTAAGTAAGAATAAGAAAAGTGAAAAGAACTGGAAGCTTTCTTGCTCATAGGAAGGAAGAGTATGTCATCTCTCATTCAGCATCTTTGCCAAACATCCCACATGCAACACCAGTACGACATTTTTCCTTAACGCATCGATTGCTATACATCCGGAGCATGTGGGCAGATACTGAGAGGCATCAGGTAATTTGATGGCGAAGTAAGAGTAATAAATTGAATTTACACAATGACTAGGCAACGTGATACAACGTCCCCAAGGGCAAACACTGACTCATCGATAAATTAGATAAGGAGAAGTGCTTCAGAGTCTTTCCTATTATATCTCGGCGCATTCTTGCACAGAGCCGCAACACAAGGCCGCAGAGGAGAAAAAAACGAAACAGCGTATGATTTTCCCCATCGCATTCTTGAGGCACTGGAATGAGAGTGAATATCACTAACGGGTATCACAGAGCATCTTCTGAGTACCATCAAAGTGTGGAAGCTTTTTTGGGGGAGTTGGTTCTGTCTCTAATTTGCTCTCTCCTTCTGTTTTTGTACGTGTTCCAAATGTGCAATCGTGTGCTCCCGTCTTTCATGTCGGTGTTGTTATCTCTCTGCACTGTGGATTCTGTCATTGATCACTAACTTTGATCCCTCGAAGCATCGCATTGGTAATTTGCACTCTCATCACCGTGGCCTCCGAGGCTCTCGCTGGCTATTTCTGGCTCTCTTTGCTTGCAGCGTGCTTCTCTGTGGTTTGGTGTTTGGCGTGCGAAGGGTTCATTCTTGAGTTTAGGAACCGAACTCGTCGGATTAAGACAATGGCAAATGGTTGAAAGCTTCAAAAAAAGAAGTTAGTAAGTGGACCTTGAGTAAATATTTATCCCGTCCTTTTTTTCAGCTATTGCGGAGGCTTTACTCTTCCTCACACAAATTGAGTAAAGCTCAGTCACTCATTGCAAAGAGGACCCGACACCTGTCAGGATCTCAAACACCTGTTTTCACTTTCACTGATTGAGCAGCGTCACACCTGGCAGAGTGGGGCTACTTTTAACAGATCATAACCTTGTGGACCAGAAATAAAACCTTGACTGATATACAGAAATTATTTTGATATCACAATTTTAGAAACATTGGACAAAAGTTATTATAGCACATGAAAAAAAAGTCTTGTTGAAGGACGGCCAGAGCTTTGACGGGAATTCATTAGGTCACAAATCTTCACCCACCAATAAGAGTGACCAAGGTGCCATTTGTCCCGCCCTAACAGGTTCAACAAAGCCAACAGGAGACCCGGGACGATGTCACTTAAACCACGTGGGTGTTTGCTCAGGTGGAAAAGTTGGTGCTGCGATATTTGAAACAGAAATATTTAGAAATGGACACAGGTGTAGCTCACAGTTAAAGCTCTGCTTTGCCAAATTTTCTGCCATGCCCTGTTGTATTGTCACCTCTTTGTATATCTCCACAGTCGGTGTTCACAATTACCGAGATGAGCTTGGTTCTATTATTTTGCAATTGTGACCCTGTGTGTGTTATGTGTTATAGACTGTATATAAGAAGTGGAGTTAGTCACCCATTGGTTTGTGGACTACGCTTTCGAAGCCTCGAGTTCATCATTTTGACTGTCGCCATCTTAGTTTTTGGTCATTGCCATCTTGTTTTTTGCAACCAGAAGTGACACGAGAAGGCGGCGCTAAGTACGACCAAACGCTGAATAAGACATTTTTAAGGCGACCAAATGAACTAAAAACACGACAAACGTATTTTCTCCAATATTACGGTCATAGTTTTAAAACACGTGGTAATGTTGTGAATTGAAACAAAATAACAATGCAATAAAACTACAACAAAACACCCTGGTTTTGTATATTAAAGCATCATGGTTTGGCTAAAAATAAGTATGTTTGTGTCGTAATTTCAGTTATGGAAGTAAATTAAAATAGCTTTAAACTACACCATCTTGTTGCATACTTTGTCTGCAAAGGTTTCTTGGCATCCAACTTTTTTGCCAATATTCTCGAAAAAAAATTGGAAAAAACTTGGCTCATTTATTTTTGAATGTTTCCCTATATATATATATATATATATATATATATATATATATATAATATAAAAAAAACATCTGAGGTCCGTTCAGTTGACCTATGTCTAATGGTGAGTCCCAGTGATCAAATAATGGGAATGTGTCCTCCACCGTGACTTGATTCAGGCACTAATGGCCCTTGGTATTGAAAACAGCGGGATGTGATGTGTGTGTTGAGGTGTGCAGTTTCAATTTCAGTTCATCAGGTCATTATCTGAAGAGACTTTTTCTCCTTTCTGTTGTGTCTTACCACCTTTGACTCCTTGCCAAGTAGTCACGTAAAGTAGAGCAGCCATTTTAATTATTTTCCTCCTACTTTTGGGGGGATTTTTTTTAGTATGCTGACTTTATTTCTGTTCAGAGTTGGTTCATTTTTTCGGTCAGCGCTCTCCCTGAGGTTCCACTTAAGCTTCTATACCTCAAAATAAAAGATTCAAATAAAATGGACTCCTCATATTCCTCACCACCTCTCCCATAGACCATCCTGAGGTGGTTATAGACAGCTGACCCATTTACTGGGTGCTCTCTATTAGTGCTGAATAATATTAACATAAGAATGGAGTGATTAACTCACCTTCAGCTGTGTGATGTCAAGCAACTCTTTTCAGCCTGATTTTATATTGTGTATTTTTGTCCTCTCTGTCCTTTGATGTTACTATATTTAGCATTTCCACAATCAGCATCAGTCTACAGTAGTTCCTCCCATAGAAGAAGCTCTGAATAGCATGTATAATTTGATTAAAACGTTGACATGAGAGGTGGAAAAAGAGTGACTGATTGAGTGGGTCAATCTCCTCGCTCCTGTACAGCACCCACACTGTTAATTACTTCCTTCCTGTCATAAACTGCAGTCACAGCACTGCCATGGCATTTTTGCTCCTGTGTTACTTTGCTGCCAAATCACCGACAACTGAGACTCGACAGTCGTAAAGGCTGGACGCCAGCAGCAGGGAGCAGCTGTCACTGAAGGGTTTAACAGTTTGTGGTCCATCTCATGAAAACACTAGTGGACAAATGTATTCAGATACATGTCCAAATAACAGCATGTTGTGATATTGTAAGGGACATGTCAGAAAAGTTAGTTCAGATTAAAACGATAGGGATCGATAGTCTTTTGCAGCGCAGCCCCTGCGATTTCCAGGACACAAGTGAACATGTCGTCAGATAGCAGGTTATTAATTAAGTAACTTTAGGTCACGTTACGATCTTTTTGAAGTGACATCAGTGTGAATGGATCTGTGCGCTATAACGCCTCACGTGCAAACATTTCACACACGCACAAAGTAATCACAGACAGCTGTCCATTGGTCTTTGTATAACTTCATAACTTCCCAGTTAATTATCACATTAACCTTTGGCTGCCTGAGCACCCACAGCATCCCGCCTATGCTGGGTGCATTTTTTCACACATTGCTAATGTGTGAGTTCACACTACATTACAGTCATTTAGCAGATGGTTTTATCCAAAGTGACTTTCAATTCACATTTCTACACTGTAGGCACAGCTACGGGACTGTGTCTTGTTCAAGAACACATCGACATGCAACTAGTAGAGCTGGAGCCGGGGATCGAACTGCCGATTCCTCTGATTGAAGGACGGCCCTGCTCTCTACTGAGCCACAGTCGCTACAAGTGACAAAGCTACAAAACGGCCAAGTGTAGCCAGCTACATTGTCATTGAGTTGTCGTTTAAGTGTTGCTGAAGCACTCATTTTGATGAACTAGCCAACGGCAGGAATATGTTTTTCTTCCATATTTTAAGGCAAACAGGAATTGTGGGGGGAGAGAAGGGGATCTGGAAAAAAAGTTACAAAAACATATGATTGGTTGACACTTTACCGTGTCATTGGAGCGCTGAAAAATGTATTGAAACTAACAATTTGTAGCGAGTCATGTCCGTCACACAGCATCAAGTGTCAGGCGTCAGTTTGTAGCTTCATGTCACCAGCTTCGTTTAAATTGACTTGTAGCTGTTGCATTGTCACTTATGTGAACAGGCTCTAGAAAAGAGGCAAGGATCAGGGCTACAGTTCCCACACTGTTCTCTTAAGGAATTGAAAAGCCAAATAACATACTGTCATTGTCCATGACATGCTACAATAGGCTACTTACTATATTACTAAGTAAGACCAGGCGGTAACCTCCGGTTCTGACAAGTGAAGCCGATGCGGAAGTGTCTTAAACTTGCATTCTCTCTACTGACCAGCAGGGGCGACCGGTTGTATAAAGAAGTCAGATTGTACAGAAGTGTATGAGAATATGACTCTACTTCTCTCTTGATTTATTCCCTCAGTAAACATTGTAAACATGAGTTTATGGTCTCAATCTATAATTTCAAGTCTTCTTGAATACAGCATGATGTTCAGTTAGTAAATTATGGTCTAGCGCAGGGGTCTTCAACGTTTTTCAGGCCACTGATAGGGAGATGGAGCAGGGACCCCCGACTATATGTATTGTATAAAATTGTCTTTTATATTAAACTTGGCCTAGTGCCATGTATAAACATACCTTGTTATTGTGCATTCAATACTAAGCTGTTCAAGTACACAGGTTCCTATATCCATGTTTTTATTTTAAACACGTGCAAGGTACAGTGAGTAGGGTGGCCGTGCCACTGCCATTTAGAAACATACCTTGTCAGCTGATACTAATGCCAATATCAACATTGTCTGTTAATTGCATGATAATCATGCATACAAGCTATTCAAATTGCCGTTTTTATTTTAAACAAATGTGGAAACGAAACATTTGTGATGGCCTATTAGTGCCACTGCCATGCATAAACATGCCTGTTATCTTGCGTACAATACGGAACTAACAACAACCAACTAACAATGGACAGATTCTTGAAAGAAAAACAAATATATTTTTATTTTTTTTAATTGTATAATCAACCAAAAATGTTGCGGACCACCTGCAGTACCTCCGCGGACCCCCTGTTGAAGACCTCTGGTCTAGCATGTTTGAGTTATCAGCATATATAAAACTAAATTATTGACATTAGTAGAATTACCAAATGTCAGTAAAATTATCAACGATTATCAATAATAACGGGGGCCAATAACCAAACTATAAACTAAGTCTCATAATTAGTATTCACTCACAATGTCAATAGTCAAAGTACTATTACACATTTAGAGTGAAACAGAAAGTGTGAAGTACGAGCACAGGCCACATATCCAGCTATTATCACAATACACATGCACAAAGTAATCACAGACAGCTGCTCTTTAAAGTATAACAGTATAAGAGTTTTTTAAGTTCCAATAATAATGATCTAGTCAACTAATATCTAAAACTAACAACAAATACCATACATTCATGAGCACGCTATCTGATATCAACAAAACTGGTAAGGGGGAGATTGAGTGTGTGAGTGCATGCATGTGTGTGTGGGGGAGAGGGGAGACTACAGTTCAGACAACGTGTGATGTAATCTAAACGTAGCTTCGTGACATAGAACTACACGTTGAAGATAGGCCGAACTACCAAAATGGAGTTTGCACGTCACAATCTCGTGAGACACTATCTACATGTACTTGAAGCAGTTAGCTCAACCCCGGAGCTACATTAGCTTAAAGCTATATGTGCGTGTGAGTTAGTAAAAGAAGAGAGAAAGCAAACAAAACAAAATAAATCTTCCAAAAAGAAAATATGGTCCTTCCCGCCGCGGTGGAGTATGGAAGATTGCGCTCACCACGGTGATCCATCTCAACACGATTGCAGCAGTATTGAAATACACAGCATTAACAATCTCGGCCGTTAATCTCGGCGATTGTTGAGCATACACACCATGTTATAAAAATGACACAGTAACTTTAAAAAACACAAACAAGATAATAAATACCATAGACTAAATCTGCCCAGACTCTTTGCCTTACTATGAGTAGATTTCGTGTTCGAAGATGTGGTCCTTCTATGAGGTCCACGGCGGGACTCAGGCAGTGCGGCTCTGTGTGGCACCGTGATAAAACTCTGTGCATCAGAGAATTTCTTTGGCTCGTTAAGGGAATCTTTCTTTCCTTATGGCTGGAACAAAGGCGGCTTGGGTGGAGAGGAGAATTGTGTTTCTCTCTCTCTCTAAAGAATGCGTTTCTTCACTTTTGCAGGAAAATTGTCCGCTTCCTCTTCCAGGAAGCGAAGCAAAAACAAAACAAACAAACAGTCCAGTGAATGTCAAACTGTTAAACCTAGGATTTTATTTTTAAACACAGCAACGTTGCGTGCCTCCTTTTCCGACGTGAGTCGGACGGGAATGGCATAGACGTGGGGGTCAAAGACTGTTTTATGGAAAGAGGGCTGATCCACCTGGGGCGTCTGTGGGCCTTGGCCAATGGGAGGACAGCGTTGCATTTGGGTGGGGATTTGGATGCTATCCAAAATCAGGATGGGCCTTGCAGAATCGGCAGGCCCAGATCTCATTAGCTATGTCCCAATTCAGGGGCTGCATCCTTCAGAGGCTGCATTCGTAGACCGGTTACGTCACAGCGCGGCGACTAGGCTGTCCAATTTCGCATGTTTGTTGAAGACTCCTTCGAATGCAGCCGACGAATGCGGCCTTCAGACCCCAGATTTGAAGGATACATCTGATGTATCCTTCGCGGCCCAGCACATCCCGAGATGCATTGCGTGCTGGTGAAGATTTTATTTGAACAAACATGGCGGCGACTGATGCGAGAGCTGGAGACGCGGCAGTATTCACTTTTAAATATAAGTATTGGGTTTCAACTCACTCGAATGTCACTGATACTAATGTTGAAGCAAAATAAGAGATCGTATAACATCACGTGTGTTAAAATGTTCCGTTAAGTTACGTGACGTTGGTAACGGACAAGCTAACTAACGTTAGCTGCTGCGCTATTACCGGCAGCTCGGCTGCCTGCATCCGAGCGTAGTTCAGCCTTAAAGTAACTTTTAATAACTTTACTTTCAAACCTCAGAGGTTGAATAATATCTTACTGAGATTGTGATGATTTTACAGATGATTCATATTTCATATCATGTTCATAAACGGACCAACGTGAGCTCAGGTAGACAGGTTGTGAACCTGAAATATCACTTTAAGTCCGGTAACGTTAAGATTAATTACACGAATACACTGAAGTTGAGTATTTAGTTAATTCTGTTCTTGTTGTGTTACAGAGAGCAGGAGCTGAGGGGAGAACGATGGACAAACATTCAGCAACCGTAGCTTTGAATTAAGACATTAGTCCATTTGTAATTTCTGCATTTGACCATCTCGTACTTAAGGTTACAGTTACATTAGCTCTCATCATTATAAAGCTTCACTAATAACACAACCAGTAGATCCTCCTCATGTGTTCATGTTGCTGTCACAGAGATGACAGTTGTGACGTCACCTTTTTATTTTATTAATTGAAATTGAAATAAGACATCCATGTAAAGGATTTCTGTGAATGTGTGTATATTCTGCTGTGTAAAATATAAAGTGTGTTACTGCAAGTTAATAAACACGTTTGCTGACATTTGTTTTGCTGCTGTTAATGTTAACTGTCTTCATTGATTTCCTCTGCCTTAGGATTGCAAAATATATATGTATGTATGTATGTGTGAATGAAATGAAATAAAGTAATAGATAAATACATTTAATTACAAGAACTATAACTGATTGAAAATTAGTTATTTAACATAGTAACTGATTTAATTGATTAATTTAGAAAAACAATATTATGAAAAAGATCTATGAATTAATTATTGAATAACTGATTAAACATTAAACTAAAACCTTTCCAGTATATATACTGAAAAGGTGTTTAGTTTAATGTATTTACATGTGTATATATATATATATATATATATATGTACAATCCTGCTGAGCAGGGATTATATTTAGATATATATACACACACTATAAATGTATATATACTATAAATATATACACACGCTATAAATGTGTTTATATATATATATATATATATAATCCTGTTGAGCAGGGATTTTAGGCGAAGGGAGCAGCAAGAGGGGGCGGGGCGGGAACAGCTGTTGACGCAAACAGGAAGTCCTCTGTAGCGTAGGCCGTCTCATTTCGTAGACAGCACGGTCCAGCCTACGCGGTCCTCAAAGGACGCAGCCCACGTAGACCGCGAAGGCTGGGTCCTCCGAAGGATGCAGCCCCTGAATTGGGACATAGCTTTTGTCTCAAGAGCACATGGCGAAGCCAAGCGGTCCCAACACTACCGCTACCAAAGCCGTCACTACGTCACTCAATTGCATTCCAAATATGGGAACTTCATTCGTTCATTGGTTGCAAAAAGCTAAGATGGCGATGGCAAATTTGCCAAACTTGAGGCTTCAAAACGGCAGTCCACAAAGCAACGGGTGATGTATCGATGACTACATCAACTGCTTACATACAGTCTATGAGTCAGACATTATGTACAGAAAACTGGTTGTTTGTTCACTGCAGATTATCTATGCCACTCAGATCACCTTGTGGAGCTGTCTTAGCAAACACTGCCATACTAATAATAATAAACACTATCAATTATCACTTTAATTAGTGTGCATATGAATGCAAAAAATACATAGACTTTACATAATTCTAATGTGATCGTTATCCTCTACACTCTTATGTGCATGATTAACTTAGTATTGCACATCCAACCTGTATCAATACAGCACATGTAAATTAACTGTACAAACATTGTAATACTGTTGCACACATAAGCAAATGTACAGTTTTACTTTTCAATGAATTTAAACCAGAGAGGATAGAAAACATGATAATTTGAAGGTCCTCTCCAGGCGTTGATTTAACCTCCTTAAAACACATCTCTGTTCATTAGAATTACATTTTAGTACATTTTGTTATCATGAAAAGAATCCCTTCATGCCTTGAATTAGCTTCAACATAATTCACCTTTGCTACTTTAAGTATGTGTGTATCTATGAATTTGTAATGTATTTAGATTTTTTACATCCTTTTATCCTATTGGACATATTATTATTATTGAATTTGGGTTAAAAACATGTTTTCTGAGGTCATTATAACCTTGACCTTTGACCACCAGAATCTAATCAGTTCATCATTAAGTAGTTATTTTTGCCAAATTCGAAGAATTTTCCTCCAGGTGTTTCGGAGATATTACGTTCATTAGAATAGGTTGGACGTCAGGTCACCTTGACTTTCACCGACTTTCAGGTAGGCGGGATTGATTCCTTAGGTATGTGATGTATGAAACCTGGCAGTCTCACCATGTGTTTCTGTCATTGGTACACTGCTGTTTCAAGTCGTTAATGATCCTGCCAGGCATCATAATATGTCTTTAAGCATATACAAAAAACACCATATGTACATGTTCACAAGGTTAAAAACTTGATTTTCATTGGAAGGGGCCTTTCATTTTATAGTTCAACTTGTTCTAGATGCATATGATTGACTCTATATAAGACATCACCAACAGGTTTATGGACTACCGTTTGAAAGCCTCGGGTTTGGCATTTTGGCTGTTGCCATTTGTTTTTTTGGAACCAGAAGTGACACGAGGTGTTGGAGCTAAGTACAACTGAATGCTGAAAAAGACATTTGTAGGCAATTAAATTGTTACTAATTAACTTTCATGAACTGACAACACACTGTGAAAGTGTTAAATTAAAAACACAGGCGGGCCAAAGCCGTGGGAGCGACCTGTCAATCAATGTAGCAGCTATACAGGCAGCTCTGAGAACTCATCAACTCATTGGCTTATGTTGTGGACTGAAGGAAAGGTTCATGCACCACTTCTCCCTGTCTGTACCAGTTGGAGCCCAGTTGCTCCTCAGGCTGCCCTCACATCTGCGGCCAGTCACGGGGCATTATGACCCGAGCCTTGAGACCAGATCGGGCGAGGAGTAAGACAGCTGTGCTCTCCAGCTGTGACCTGTGTAACTCATTAAAAAGGCCTGACTGTCTGGCTGATTTGGGGTAACATTTGTCAGAGAAGGCTGCACCCGAGGGGCTCTCAAAGATACCGCACTGCTTTTCTGTTGCTGCTGCCGCCGGCCTTTCAATCGGTAGAAAGCTTCAGGATTAGGAGGGCAAAAGTGGATAAACACCTAGAACTTGTAAAAGAGCAGTTTGGATTGCCAGGTGAAAAGAAGATGTAATTTTCTTTGAAAAGGCTCTTCGGCTTTTTGTGCTCTTTTCGAGGGCTAAACGCACTCAGTCTTGTTGTCATTAGTTTTCTGACCAAAGCACTTTCTTGGCATTCTTCTACAGCCTTGTCTGCCACACTTTTTGCTGTGATCATTAGTGTTCTGTGACAACTGTGAAGCTAAAAATGAATATCATTTTATTATGGATTTAAACACAGCTAGAGATGAAGGTAGTCCTTGCTTATGACAATTCTTGAAAAGTGCGTCAATTGATCCCTTGTAACAGACAGTCAAGTTTGATTAGTAGTGTTTTACAGTTGCAACGAATAAGTGAAGCACCGCACTTAGATCCTCCGTCCTACTTTCGCTCTCTAACTAACACTTCCACAGCATGTACCATGCTCTTTGTGTTTATTTAATGCTGTTCAGCCATTTTTGTCTCTCTTCATGTTTTATTCCTGTATTTTCTTCAATTGGAAAGATATTGTGCTTTGAAAATAAAATAAATATTTCAGAGCTTCTCCGTGAGTTGCTGGCAGAGTGACAACGAGACCGCTTCCTGCAGAGAGTCCGTTGGCCACCATAGCATTATTCGGCAATTCACAACCCAGAATCAAGGATAAAAAAAAAAAGAGTAACCGTCTAGCAGTTGCATGCCTCAGCTTCCATGTCATGTTACAATTTACATCCATGTCTGTCCAAAATGCCATCACTGAGACGCATCTGTAGAAATCCTGTTATAATCACATTTCAAACCACATCAAAATGTGGTTTGGATCCTATTTGCAAAAATGGCATTTCATTTGTTTATCTTTTTGCTTTCCAGATTTCTAAAAAAAATGTGGATACAATCTGGATATGCCAGAAAAAATGGATTTGAGCTGGCATTCTGAAAGAGGCCAGAATGTCTCCAGCCTCGGCTTTTGCTGAATAGGAGGCAAACATGCTGACATCATATACACAACCTTACATCCGCTGGAAAGACAGTTTTAATATGAATTTAATTTTAATTTTGTGTAAGAGAATGCTGCTCTAAAGACTTTAAAGCATTCAGTGAATTGTTTCTTTTTCTCCCTATTTGCAACTTTGTCAGGATTTAACAACACAGCACAACACAAGCATCAGGAAATACATGTTGTTGTGTTGATAACAGCAAATCTAAATTAACAATTGGTATTTTATATTTGACCATCTATGTCATTTTGTGAGCAGGTTGATACCGTCCATTCCTTGATTTGACGAGTATTCCGTTTTGCTGACATTGTTGATTGTGTTAGTTAAATGTGATACATTCAATACTCTGGGCAGAGGGATTGACTCCACAACACTAACAGTTGTAACAGCAGGAACAGTGCAGAGAACAGCAACAGAGCTAACGTGATTTAAACATGATCTCACAGAAATAAGAGAAATTACCTTTATGTGGTGGAGGCACGTAATGTGTGAAATTACATGCTGCCACCGCAGAAGCAATTTAACGATAGGTTTAGGCAACAAAACTAAAATCAGGTTTAGGCAACAAAACTAAAATCAGGTTTAGGCAACAAAACTAACATCAGGTTTAGGCAACAAAACTAACATCAGGTTTAGGCAACAAAACTAACATCAGGTTTAGGCAACAAAACTAACATCAGGTTTAGGCAACAAAACTAACATCAGGTTTAGGCAACAAAACTAACATCAGGTTTAGGCAACAAAACCAACGTTAGGTTTAGGCAACGAAACTAACGTTAGGTTTAGGCAACGAAACTAACATCAGGTTTAGGCAACAAAACCAACGTTAGGTTTAGGCAACAAAAACAACGTTAGGTTTAGGCAACAAAACTAACATCAGGTTTAGGCAACAAAACCAACGTTAGGTTTAGGCAACAAAACCAACGTTAGGTTTAGGCAACAAAACTAACATCAGGTTTAGGCAACAAAACCAACGTTAGGTTTAGGCAACAAAACCAACGTTAGGTTTAGGCAACAAAACTAACATCAGGTTTAGGCAACAAAACTAACATCAGGTTTAGGCAACAAAACTAACGTTAGGTTTAGGCAACAAAACTAACATCAGGTTTAGGCAACAAAACTAACGTTAGGTTTAGGCAACAAAACTAACATCAGGTTTAGGCAACAAAACTAACATCAGGTTTAGGCAACAAAACTAACATCAGGTTTAGGCAACAAAACTAACATCAGGTTTAGGCAACAAAACTAACGTTAGGTTTAGGCAACAAAACTAACATCAGGTTTAGGCAACAAAACTAACGTTAGGTTTAGGCAACAAAACTAACATCAGGTTTAGGCAACAAAACTAACGTTAGGTTTAGGCAACAAAACTAACATCAGGTTTAGGCAACCAAACCAACGGCCGTGAGCTAGCCTGTGGGTCATGCTAACATGCACAAATATCCACTAAAAGTTTAAAAGCTATGTTAACAAAGCAAGGAGAAGCTCGGATACCAACATGCACAGCGGGAGAGTGACTTCATTTTTTGCTCAGGTAGACACTACTCCTCTATATCTTTACATAACAAATAGTTGTTTGCTGCTATATTAATGTTCTGATTGTTGCATAGAGAACCGTTAAGGTTTCCAAATTTACATTTGTTACTGGTGTTCATGAAGACATTCTGGGCTTTGTTGTTTCCTGGGTCTTCTTAATTATTTTCAGATTATACATAGCTCAGATACCTGATACCTGGCTAACATCTGCAGCTTTGGAGTCCTGCTTACCTCTTAAGCCCGACCGCAGACCATTTGAGAAATATCCTTACACTAAATACCAAGAGAAAACCACCAGCCTTGTGTATTTATTGAGACAGTATGCAAGGGGTGAATAGCCAAGGGTTATAGAATGGGTATATAGAGTTTCAGAGGCAGGCTTTTTATCCCCTTTTCCTTCCACTATCTTTTTTCTTTTACCACCCAACATACCAAAACTCAGCCAACCTCACGACATCCTGACCTTTCTTCAACCTTGACTTTACCATCCCTCCTCAGTCCTGTCCTCATTTTTTATTCTCCCTCCTCACTCTTGTATTTTATCAGCAGACGTGTCGCGCATCGATACCTCACGACTTCTGGGTTATTTACCAGTGTGAGAGTAAAACACCATCCATTATATTGTACTGCTATTCTTCCAGTAAGAAAGAATGCTGGTGTACACATAACGTGTACAAAAATGCGTCTCGCAGTTTTTGACAGTAAAGATAGAGTTGATATTCAGTTCAATATCCAAATTGGTAATAAAATAATTTATTTCATACATACCTGGATCTGACTTGGAGAATGTGTCCACATCCAGCAGACTCCTGTGGAAACAGCAAATGTTTCGGTAACAATGGATCCTTTCAGCCCTTTTTTAAAATAGTTTTGACACAATGTATTCATTCATTTACATTTCCTAAACTTCATTTTTTATCCCTTTTGTATTTCGCTCCCCCGAGTGTTTCTAAAAGTCTCAGCTCAGCCCCCGATAGTTAGGTCATGGGCAGATTTACATTGCTCCCTTAGTAATTGTGTGGAACTAACATCTAAAAATACTGTGCTGCCAAACCCTTTTCTCTGACATTCAAGCCGCAGTAAGCCCTGAAACATATAGTGTACACTAGGTCACTAGTCAAAGTGTGATGAAGAGAAAGATGAAGAAGTAATTCATTTCGTGTTGGTAGGTAGATTTTGTTACCTTTGGACAGAACCAGGCTCACTACATTTTCATACGTTTCCAGAACAGAAATCTGAATATTGGACGAAGTGGGGCTTGAAATTCTTGTTTCATGTTGTTGACATATTTGAGTCAAAGGTTTATTACAGAATTCATTCTGGCCATGTTTTCAGTAATACACTGTGATATAAATCAGGCTATGCATGAACAAACCCTTCATTAAAAACCTTCAGAATGTAGATAGGAATGAAACCGTGAAAGTTTGTAAGTGTTACTTATGCTGAGATTTTCTGCCTCAGAGTCTGAGAGAAAACGGCCTTTAAATATATGTATTACATTATATATAGGCACGGGTAAAAACATCACAGTCTTTATCATTCGCTTTGGGTCAATCCTAGAATGAGATTTCTTTGTTTTGTTTTTTCAAAACAAGAAGTCCAAATCTCTGAACAATTACGTTGTTCACGACAGAATTGAATTTCAGCAGAGTTGCAACGCCCCACCAAACAAACAGCTGTAACAATTACAGTATAGAGAGTGTTAAGACTGTTTCAACAACACAAGCCAGTGTTTGAGAAATACTAAAAGATATCACCATGAAACCTTTGCAGTTGATTACGTTAAGACTATTGTTGCAAGTTTTCTGCTATTTTATGTTTAGATATGCAAATGAGGCATTATCTAATGCCTCATTTGATTGGGGGAGTCGGAATTTTTGGTGAATTTAGGAAAAATCTACAGACTCAAACAGACAACTGCAGTAACAAAAACACCTTCATGTACATTTTGGATGTTTTCTGTCCACTAGTCTGACAAAAAGATTTCATTCAAAAAGATGGAGAAAATGCCATCAATTGAACAACTAGGCTCCACCATGGTCAGCCTCAGGCGTCTGACATGTAATTCTAGCCTTTTTTGTATTATTTTTTTTTGGGGTGGGGGGGATGAAAACACAAAGAACCCCCATCATCCATGCATCGGAAGCCCACTCTCTCTCCCAGATTGACTCAGGTGTCGGATCTCAGGAGGAACTACACATGAGCAGCATTCATTATTCAGAAGGCAGACCCGAGACCAGGCGGGTAGGTTGACAGTCTGTGGAAACCCATGACTGAGTTTCTACTGCTCCAGTCAGTTCAGCCGGCGAGCGTTCAGCTGAGGGGCAGCCTGCCACCCGAGCAGAGAAGCCAGGTGTGATGTTTAGTCACAGGGGAGATGGAATACATTTTTTTTTTAATTGATGATTTTACTGACAATGTTTTTTAAATGTATAAAATTGCATCAAGAGGGTCATTGGCTGGACCTTGTGCAGAAATCAAGAGGCTTTTATTGACCTTGATGTATGCTGGGAGGCATCCGATGGGATTAACCCCCATCAGCATGGGATGGATGCATGTCACAGGACAGCTACTTAACATTTAAATCTTGAATGTAAAAAAAAAAATGTTAAAGGGTGTACATTAGTTACACTAGAAAAAGAGCACAACCAAATTCGCCACACACAAACACACACACACGTAATTAACTTTTGTCACTTTGATGCCACGCGCTTGTCGCGCACCTTCATCTGAATTCCATATCAGACATATTTTTATACATTTCTTTACGTGATGCCCACTTTTAATCTCACTTGTACACGTTTACATTCACGTGTGTGTATTTGCATGGGAGTGTGACCTTACCGGCACGAGACGGTAACTTCTATTTTAGTTGCAGGGACTCTGGTGTTGAGAGGGTCGAATTCCCCTATCGATGCCATCATAGCGGCTCGCGACGCTAATGAGCATCCGCAGAGCGAGAAGAAGAAGAAGAAGAAGATGGAGAATATGATGATAATGATGAAGGTGTGATCATTCACAACAGGATCGCGATTGCGGTAAATCCATTGTCAAAGAAATCTTCTTGAGATGTTTCGCTCGTGGAGCAGCGGAGGAAGAGATAGAGAGAGAGAGAGAGAGAGAGAGAAAGGGGGGGGGCGGAGAGAGAGAGGCAGTGAAAGTTGTGAGGCAGATTTAAAGTTCCTTCATCATTCATGCGTCTACGGTGCGCTCCCCGGTGTCTCTGTCCGGCGCTGAGGAAGCGGAGGAGGAGAGCGCAGCCAACCGGAGGCACCGGTGCGCGCGCTCTCTCTCTCTCTCTCTCTCTCTCTCTCTCTCTCTCTCTCTCTCTCTCTCTCTCTCTCTCTCTCTCTCTCTCTCTCTCAGGTGGTGATAATTAGATCACCAATGGAGGAGCATTGATCATTTGTCAATGGCTATAGCAACATGAGTCCATGATACATCCTGCAATTTTAATAAACGCATTAAATCATAATGCATCATGTCGAGGCACCCCATGATGATCTTTGGCTATTTATCCATAACAGTTTTTTCTTTCAGTCTATATTGGAAAGAAAACGTAAAAAAATACACATTCAGGTCTGTTTGAGTCTGTAGAATTCCTAAATTCACCAAAAGTTACCATTAGATTCTGCCAAATTTGCATATCTAAAACAACATTTCAGAAAACTTGTATTACAAAAATATTTGTCCTAATGTAAGTAATCAACTGGGGAAGTTTCATGGTGAAACCTATGTTTCACTCTATTCACCTGTAGTGTCTTCAAAGGCCGTTTTCTCTGAATGAGTTGTTTTCTCAGACTCTGAACCAGAAATCTCCACTTCACTCTTACATACATCAAACTTACCAGTTTCATTCCTCTCTATATTATGAAGAGGGGTTTGTTCAGTGTCTGATTTATACAACATTGTATTACTAAAAACATGGTTAAAATGTATTTTACAGATAGTATTTCTGAAGTATGGTGTGACACAAAGAGATATCCTCCCTCTGTAAAAACCTTTGACTAATACGTCAAGAAAAGGAAACAAGAATTTTGAACCTGGCTTTATCCAATTTTCAGATTTCCATTCTGAAATATCTGAACATTTGCACATATTTAATATGAGAATGCCTCATTTGCATATTTAAACATACCATTTCAGAAAACTTGTGACCCAATAAATAACCATCTTAATGTTAGTAATCAACCTGGGGACGTTTCATGGCCACATGTGTTATTTCACATTTTTCTGTTATGTAAGAATAAGTTTTGTATCCTTAAAAACAAATAAAGCGCCACAGATGCATTGTTAATACGTTGTGCAGCGTATGCCGGCGCTTGAATTCAGTTTATTTATGAGTAACATCGACAGTGATGGAAAAATAATACCTTCATTAATTGTGAACAATATTTAATTAGGAAGCTACAATGAGGAACAAGAAAAGGATTAGAGACAATGAGGAGAGACTTGAGTGATACTGGAGGCCATTAATCTACTATTTCAACATATATCTTCACAAAAACAATATTCAAATGTACATGTGAAGATACTTAAGAAAAGGTTTTGTGTTATCAAGCAAGTCAGCCAGTTGATGTAATAGATTACAGTTAGTGGGGGGTGCGCTCATGTCATTTGTGTGTGCATCAGATATATATTTGTGAATCTTATGTCTTAATAAGTGGGATGTGTTTACGTATATAATCATAACTATTTTTGAAGCCTCGAGTTCGATGATTTTACCGCCACCGACCTTGGATCACGGCCGTCGCCATTATGTTTTTCTTACAACCAATGAACAAAAGTTACCATATTTAGAATGCGGAGGTGTGACATAGAGACACCGTACGTGTCTGGTAGCGGCAACCACAGTAAGCCCCGCCCTACAGCATACCCTGCTTTATGGTCTGTTTGACTCTAAATGGACCATAACCTACTAAATGAACATCATGTTGTATTGAAGAAGACTTGAAACTAGAGATTGAGACCATAAACTCATGTTTACAATGTTTACTGAGGTAATAAATCAAGAGAGAAGTAGAGTCATTTTCTCATAGACTTCTATACAACCAGAGGAGTCGCCCCCTGCTGGTCAGTAGAGAGAATGTAAGTTTTAAAACGCTTCCGCATCGGCTTCACTCGGCAGAACCGGACACATGTAGAAACTAAATCTCTAAAAGTTCGACAGATTCACCTGTGGGAACCCCGAACAGAACACACCGTCACACTTTCCCTCCTCTCCCCTTCTAACATTGTAAAAGCAATCGGTTACATCATGTACTGCTGAATATATTAATTGGAGTAGGTAATCAAACAGTGAGGCTCGCACACCCGTGGTCAATTAGCCTAACAGAAGCAGCAAAAGCTGTCATATTCTAATGAGACGTCTGCGCTTCTAAATCTGGAAAGAGGCCTCTCTGTAATTTCCAATTAATCAGCTCTCTTGAAAGCATCATGACGCTCTCTTTTAAAGCCTCCCACGGTGACCCAGACACCAGAATTACATTTCCGAGCTACTGAAAAAAAAAAAGCTGTGTTTTGAAATATTGAATTTTTGGAAAACAAAGATGCAAAAGGTGTTCGGGAATCAGACAAAAGGAAAGAAGGAGTATGTGAACAAAAGACTCAAAACAAAGGCAAGGTTCAAGTTTAGTAGAAAGAGTAAAGGGGATGCAACTCAATCTCCTGTAAGTTGATTCATCAGTCAATGTGTGTATTGGTTCGGAGGTATATACTGCAGATTAATGATTAACAGGAAAATGATAACTGTGAACTGGAAAGATGCAAAACCACCAACCATAAGTCAGTGGTTTCAGAGACTGAAACGGGTTCATACAGTGGAAGAAAATGACTGCAAATCAACAACTGAAGATGGACGCTTCCTATAGCGGTTTAAACAATTGAGATGGGTTGTTGTAACAAAACTGTGCTGTACCAAGACTACCATTGGTCTGCTCATCTGTAACTAATCCTGCACTGAGACAAATGCCATTTTGTAAAAGTCAGTTTCATTCATTATTTGTATTTATTTATTTAATTCTGTTTTACTCATATGTATATATATATATATATATATATATATATATTGCATACATTATTAAATATTCTTTTTTGTGTACATGTGTATATACATGTAGAAGGTATGCTGTAGCGTATGTATGTGTATATATATGTAATTATGTATGCGTAGGTGTATATATGTTCAGATATGTATTTGCTAGTTGTTAAACTATTATTACTATTATTATTGCTATTATTTCATCATGCGCCTGGACTATTCTAGTTTGTCAAAAAAGTAAAAAATAAATAAAAGTAAATCTGTGTGTTGGTGCAGATATAACGGACAGTGAGTGTGACAGTTGACCCTTGACCTTGTCACACACCAAAAACGACAAATAGATGTCATTCAATGTCTGTCTGTGTGTTTGTGTGTGTGCAGATCCACTCAATTTTGCAGCTGATCAGACAGAAATCAAATTGTTTTATGGGCTGAGGAAAAGCAGCAGTGAAAGGATTGAGAGAGAGAGAGAGAGAGAGAGAGAGAGAGAGAAAAAAAAAGGGGAAGCAAGTTGAGTTATTGAAACATTTTCCTCTCTCCCGTCTCTGGACGATCTATAAATAAAGTGGTTGGACGAGAGAGCAGCGGCCTGTGTGTGTGTATGTGTGTGAGCGGAGTGGCAGCTAATTATTCAAGGAGGAAGAAATCCTGTTTAGTTTCCATTTTGCAGCAGGAAAACAGCAGCCGTCCAAATAGAGAGGGCCTCCAGCAATAAGGAAGAGAACAACAAAGTATATGGAGAATTAGATTTGTTGATGTTCTACATGTTTTTTCGCTTCTTTTTTTCCATTCCTCATTACATCTGCTGTCCCATCACAGGTCACTGCGCTTTAAAACCCTCTCAAGGAAAAAGTTGTGATCAATAATCAGTCAGAGTAATAAAAGAGTTTTGCTCCCATATATTGGTCGAGCAAAAGCAAGAAATAATAAGTATGACAAGAAAAGAGGCATTTTTTTACTTCATTTTTTAATAATCTGTCACAAACTTGCTTAAGATGTATATAAATAATGCAACGACATTTCGATGCCTTTTAAATAAGCAATTTCAATTATTTTCTTCCAGACTGCACAGACCTGAATATAGGACGTCTCCTCTCTGCCACATTCACAATGCTCTCTGATTAGGAAATGATGAGCCAGTCTGAGTGTGCTAAGTGAGATGCCTCATGGTTCAAACGCACATATCTACCCACAAATAAGCACAAGCGCATGCTGATTATAGCAAGGCAAGCACATAATGTCTGACTGTGTGACTCAGTCTAGAAGGAGTTGAGTAGGTGATGCAGGTTGCTGTAGAATATAAAATGTAATGAATGTTTAAAAAAAGGAGTACATGTCCAGGAAATGTGCTAGAAGCCCGGGTAAGAACCATGTGGTGCTCCTCAAAAATGTATTTTCTGAAAGGGTAGGTGAATAAACTGGCCTCGGCTTTAAAGCCAATGCTGAAGTGCCTAAAACCTGCATTCTCTCTAATTTCCATCAGGGGGCGACTCCTCTGGTTGTATAGAAGTCTATGAGAAAATGACTCTACTTCTCTCTTGATTTATTACCTCAGTAAACATTGTAAACATGAGTTTATGGTCTCAATCTCTAGTTTCAAGTCTTCTTCAATACAACATGATGTTCATTTAGTAAATTATGATCCATTTAGAGTCAAACAGACCATAAAGCAGGGGATGCTTTAGGGCGGGGCTACTTTGGGATTGACAGGTCGTTACCACTGCGTTGTCGGTGTTTTCATCTTACAACTTTAACCCTTTCACAGTGTTTTTAGGGTTTGACGTACCATTTTATGGTTCTCGTACTACACAATTATGTCCACATTTCACCATTGAAAATTAAAAAGAAGGAATCAAAGCACCCAAACAGAAAGTGAAAGAGTTATTTATTAATTGAATAATAGAAAATGAGCATTGGAGCTGAATTTAGTCCTTTAGATTTTAGTTTTTATAGAGGAGTGTGAAATAATATCAAGAGCAGAAAGCCATGAAAAGTGGTTGGAACTGTATAAAAGGAAAAACACGTCTGCTGAAGAGCAGTCTGAGCTTTAACTTGCCAGGTTTGATGAACTGCTTCCTCCCAGTGTTCAGTGCACCACACTGCAACTCAGATATTTTGTATGGAATTTGGTTCAACCTCAGCTATTGGCATTTAGAATGTTTTGTCGTGTGCATCTTCTCATGCACGAGGATATTTGCTTGATTTGTTGATCAGTTCCAGTGTTTTTATCGTCTCACAGGATGCAACATCCATTTCATTTCCAGGTAGAGGGGAAAATGAACACGCATTTTTGTTTTATATATGCAATGCTGTAAGCATTTTAACAAGAGTTATGTATATAGAATTTCTCATCCGTGAGGGCAAACTTAAGTAAAGCTGTGTTGTAGTTTGTGGCAGCAAAAAAGTTCTGGTGTTCATGCAGTTATTAAAAAACCTCTCAAGTTGTTTGTAGCCTCAATCCGACTGTCAGAAGCTTACGAGCTTCATAAGAAAGGAATTACCTGTAGGAATCACCACAAACTGCAAGTTTCATTTAAAGCCATTAGCCTACTCATTTTTTTTGTTTATCTACCTCGATCGTGACCACTGAAGCTCTCTGTGTCTGAATAAGAGGCGAGGGAGGATGTGTACAAACACAACAACCTGAACTGCACACACTTTCTACACTCTTGAGGTGTTTTTTGTTTTGTCGAAAAAGAGTTGAGATGACAATCTGGGAACTGACCCAGATCGGACTTCGCTGCCGCCTTCAATATGCAGTCGGAAGCTCTGGCGGGAGGAGGAGAGCTCCATGCCCAACAACCACGTCTACTCCACCCGGCCAGGAGCAGAGCTAGGACTAGCTACCCACTGGGAGATAACACCGACCACGCTGCTGGAGAACCAGGTGGTATTACTGGGCCCGCTGGAGGAAAGGGAGGCACGGGAGAACCAGAACCAGGACTGCACGTAGCAGATTGTCAAACACCTGCTGCAGCAAAATGAGAGGTTTTCTAAAGGGGATCTGGTGCTCGGAAACACGACCGCTTTAGTCCATAGGGAGTGCCAAAATCAACACAAAATGATAAATCTAACTTAAAAGTTACTACAACGAACTAAGACTTTTAAAATTGAACTCACATTGATATTTTAGACCAACTTTACAATAACCAAAGTCGAAGAAAAAATAAACAAGATCAGTTACTTCGGGTTGTTTATGTTACGTAAAACATGTCGTTGCTAGCTGACAGACAGTGTATCTGCTCTGAGCATGTTGCAAACTAAACATGAGTGCTGTTGTTTCCACTATCCTGATCTGCTCACGGAAGGCTTTCGGTAAATTATTAATCTAATAGATGTCACCAATTATTTTGAATTTTTATGTTGCATTGTCAGAAAAACACGTCTTAGCATTTTTGAAGACTTTTGAAAGATTAATTGAAGACATTTTAATAACACTTAAGGCCTTTTACATTAATGAATGCAGTGCCTTTTATGACATATTAAGAATACACTGGAACCCTGTGCACCATATTCTTCTCGCATGCCAATCATAGCAGACTGGGCTTTTTCAGGAGGGGGTCTGAAAGAGACGGGCCTGTTTCAAACAGAGGGTGAATACAAGTATATTCAGTCAGACATGAGAAAACATTACAGCATGTAAACTTGTTCTAGTAGAAACCCAAAATACAAGCATGAACCTAAAAATATGAATGATAAATCTCCTTTGAAGGACTGGTGATATTTTAGATTTCTCTTGTCAACAAATCCCACTAAAGCTAAAACCAATGAACAGTGAATCGACCCTATTAACAAGTATTGTCTGCGTAACCAAAAGCTTGATATTGTATATTGTTATTTTTCTGAAAATATTGTTCTGCTTGTTGTTGCTGAAAATACTACCCATAGTCTCGCATTTTGAGTAACGTTTGCTAAAAACTACAGAGCACAGCTGTTTCAGGAAATTACTGAGGCTTTGAAAATAAAAAAGAAATCTATTATTATAATAGGAATGAAAGGACAGGGAGTACAAGTATTGAGAGCCACACTGACTCAGTTGGTTGGTTCAGTTGTTTTCATTGGACAATATTTGTTATTGTCCAATTATTGACAATAATGGAAGCACAAGATATCGTGAGCCTTACCTTCTGGATCTTATGAGCTGATGCTTAAAGCTTTAACGGCACTGTAGGCGCTTTAAGATGGATCACTACTGGGAAGCAACTGTGCACTGTTATTTCCCCATAACACACTGGCAGTTCACTGTTATGCCAACAGGTGGCAACCTAACACAAGATCATGTGAACGACCATGCGGCACTGTGTGCTGAGATGGAAACACGCTCGGAAATACTGTGTGAAACATACATACTGCATACTGTCTAAATATGTGTAATATATACAGCGTTTGATATAATATAAGACTGGCCTGCCTCTGACAATTTTTACACACACGAGTGCAGTCAGTCATGCAGACGTTCACACCCACACACACACACACACACACACACACACAATTCACAAGTCTTGTTTTGTTTCTCTCTTTCTATCTGAATACACTTCTCATTCCCCGAGAGGCGTCCTCTCGCTGTGTACAAGTCTATTTTCTTCTGCTGACATGTCCTCACTTCAGCAGGCCACGCTGTACCTTTTTGCCCTCACTCTGCCAATTTTAGCACACACTACCACACACACACACACACACATACACACACACACAGGCTCACACACATGCTACTACATGCACACATGAAAAATACAGGCACAGAGGAACACACTAACGCAGCTTGTCAACTCCCCCGCTGCTGCTGCTGCTGCTAACAGATGACAGGAGGCCCCCGAGGTTGAAGAAAGATAGTCTGAGTGCAGTGGAAGTAAGAGGGCAAAAAAATGCATGTTTGTTTGGACAGCGTCCAGATGTGCTACGTATGTTCGGAACGAGAACAGCGCAGCCAGAAGGTACGACAGGAAGAATTGAGCTTGTTTGTGCATCATTAATCGGATTTCTGTATGAATTGTCAAGCATGCGTGTGGAGTCATGTGGGAATGTGCATTTGGTCCTCTGCGATCTCCACTGACGTGTTTTATTTTGTCAAACTCAAACACAACTTGGTTGAGGATCAAATGTGGGCCCCATAGTGATAATCTAACGCTAAAGTCTCTGTATGTTCCACCTCTAAAGCATACGCTCCCTTGCAAACTGTCTTGGCCTAGTTTTCCATAAATGTGCTAGGTTCAGGTGCAGAGTGAGAAACAGAGCTTTTAATGGAGAGAAATTGAAGGTTTCAACAGTTACTGCAACATCTGGTGATAACAGAACACCAGGTCTGAGAAGTGAAGCCAATTATAAAGTGCCTTGAATTTGCATTCTCTCTAATGACCATCAGGGCACTGATCTGTTTGCAAAAAGAAGTCGGATTGTATAAAGAAAAAATGACTCTACTTCTCTCTTGATTTATTCCCTCAGTAAACATTGTAAACATGAGTTTATTGTCTCAATCTCTAGTTTCAAGTCTTCTTCAATACAGCATGTTTATTTAGTAAATTATGCTCCATTTAGAGTCAAACAGACCATAAACAGGAGTATGCTTTAGGGCGGGGCTACCTTGTGATTTTGTCTGAAACGTTGCCCTTACTGACCACAATGCTGGTTTCAGCTAAGGTTGTATACCTTCAATAAACTGTATATAAGAAGTGGACGTAGTCATCTGGTTTATCCAAAGACGAGGTTTGTAACCAATCAGATGTAGAGATACAATGGATACTGGGTCCGCCCACTTACAGTCAAAGAGAAAAACTACTCGCGAGCGAGCAGAAAAAAGACTCGAGAGCGAGCAGAATAAAGTTTCGCGAGCTAGCAGGTTTAAGCTTCTTGAGCGACTTTTGCTCGCGCGAGACAGACTTTTGCTCGCGGAGTGATATAAAACCGCTTGTCAAAGTAAATTACGCGCGCGGCTGTCTGATTTTATTTTTGCGCGCGCATGGATCTCATTTGCGCTCTCGGATTTTGACAGTGATTTGCCTTCATAGCAGATGTGGTTCACAGTATCTCACGTGTGACAGCATAACAAATACAGTGGTGGAATTAAATGAAAACAGTGCATTTATTCAAGCACTGTACAATTTTACCTTCCTTATTTCAGTATTTCAGTTTTATTCTTCTACTTCACTACATTCAGAGACAATATTGTTCTTTTTACTGCACTGCAGGCATGGGTATACGTTGCAGATTCAGGTTTTATATACAAAACGATTAAATAAGTTTGTAAAATATGATACATTGTTATAGATAAAACTACCAACCAGTATATAAAGTTGTATCTTCACATCCACCAGCTATAACGCGAACATGCTACTGACCCACTAATGCATCAGTTATAATCATCCAATAATATAATATAAATATGCAATGTACACTGAAAAAAATGTTGTGTTGGATTTACTTAATTTTTTTTAGGTAAGTGGTTGCACGAAATAAATGTATCTAAATCCAGATATATATTTTAAGTTGACTTTACTTAATTTATATTCATAATTTTACCTCAACTATTTTGAGTAGTTTACTCACTATGTTCATGTTCAGTATACTCAAATGTATTATGTAACCTCAATTACTATTTACCTTTTTTGTTTTAGTAGATTGAGATCAATTTAATGGTTTAATTTCTACAAACTAAAATTAAGTTTGATTTAGTTAAACATTTTTAGCTATTACTAGTATCTTAACTTTCAATACATTCCATGTTTACACAAATGAAGCAAACAAAAATACTCACTTTTTACAACTTTATTATCTTCATTACCAGCAACGTAAATAAGTACATTTACTCAAGTATTGTACTTACATAAAAATATAAGGTACTTTTACTTTACATGAGTATTTCTATGTTATGCTATACTTTCCACTTCTCCTCCCATACATCTCAGAGGTAAATATTGTATTTTAACATTCGTCTGAAAGCTTTAGTTCTATTGTGCATTTACTGCACAATACTTTTGATAGTGCAGTAAATGTAAAAGTATATTTTGATGAGAATACTTGCTGACAACACTTTTACTTAAGACTTTGAATGCAGGACATTTACTTATACCAGTGCCATTGCTAACAAAAAAACAATGCACCAGTACCAACACGTACATCAAAAGGATGCATTGAATATAATACCCAATGTCTCACAAAAACAAGCCCCTATGTCCAGGGTTCACACTAGTGTTAATACAACAGTCCAACACATGTTTTTCAGCCTGCAACATCTTCTTAAGCTGCATTTCACATTATAGTAAATGTTCCCCATCACCTCCAAACCAGAAATAATATTGCAGCTTAATTAACAGAGTTCACATGAACGGCTGAAGAAATCCACCAGTCCAGCACTGACTTTGGTCAAAGTACTTTGAGGGAAAGCAAAAGCACTTTCTGAATGAATTCACGTGTTCAGTGCATAGGTGACTCCTGGCCTCATTGTAAGGAGCTCGAGCTACGGATCCAATGTTGTCCAGAATGATTACTCCTTCAGCATTAATGTCACTGTCATCATAACGTCCAGCTTCTCCACCCTCTTTTGATGACATGTATGCACATGGTGGATATCTTCAGGTCTCTCAGGATGTCATCTCCTTGATGTCCTGTATACTGAAAGAGAATATGAGAAAAAAGAAAAAAGTGTTTATGTTATATATTTAATTACATACAGACAACAGTCGAGTATGAGGTTAAATCAGCATTGTTTTTGTTACTCAAAATCACAGACATTTTCTATACCTATTCAACAGGTGTGAACTGAGTTATTTGTGCTGTCGCAATGACTTGTTGTAACTATTAGTGATATTAGGATCTTAAAACATTTTCTGTAATACAAAACAGTATACATGTGGCTGGTCACATTGACTTACCTTATACTTCAGAATGAGATGCCCATCATCTTCCTCAAGTTGGATGCCTGGAGGATGGCAGCCCTTTAAGGTTGAAAGCACCTGTCGCCTGTAGAAAAGAATTACAGTTGTTGAAATATCCCTCAAAACATCAATAATTACAAAAAATGTCTAGAATATCTATAGGACCTATAGTGACCTTAAAAAATACACTGACTTCATTATACATTCTCTTAATGGAATAATTAATTATCTTAGTTCTGCTTACATGAGCCTACTACTTTTACTTATAGTTATTCTCATAAAGCACAACCTGGTGATTACTTTCACTTTACTGAAGCTTCTGGTGAACTCAGAATTAAGACTTACACAAAGTGAGCTGTTGCTGGTGCTCTGTCTGCCACTCAGCGTCATTGTGTTGACTGACCGGCAGCTTGCTGCAGCAATATAACGTTAACGTTACCGGCAGCTTGCTGCAGCAAAATAACGTTACCGGCAGCTTGCTGCAGCAATATAACGTTAACGTTACCGGCAGCTTGCTGCAGCAATATAACGTTAACGTTACCGGCAGCTTGCTGCAGCAACATAACGTTAACCTTACCGGCAGCTTGCTGCAGCAAAATACGTTACCGGCAGCTTGCTGCAGCAACATAACGTTAACGTTACCGGCAGCTTGCTGCAGCAAAATAACGTTAACGTTACCGGCAGCTTCCTGCAGCAACATAACGTAATAAAGTAAACTAAAGTAGCAACTAAGCTAACGTTAGCTGTTATAACGTTAGCTAAAGTAGCAAACACACAATTGATAGTGTCAGCTAAAAGGTTTTATTTCTATCAAACACTGTTTTAAAGTGTAACGAAAACTCTGTTTTAGAACAAATATAACAAACATATGGTTATAAATTGCTTACTTACCGAAAACAGACCTGTGGACAGACGGCAGTGCGGGAGCTTCTAACGGAAATCCCCCAGAGTGAAAACAATCCCGCCTTCAGAATTTGAATTTCTAGCAGTCTGCCCATGCGCAGACAGGAAAGCGTGTGGAAATTAAATTGTACAGATTTTTTTCTCATTACTTTTACCTGAATGGAATTAACTCATTTTAAACGAGCGCAGAACATTTTGAGATTAATTAAAAAAGATACGTATGATTTAATTACACATTAAAATCGATTAAATAAACTAGATTAAGACATGTAACATTTACAAGGGGGCCGAATCATTTTTTTCAGTGTATTAATATGACACTGGCAGGTGCTATTCACCTGCACATTGAGTACATTTAGGCTACTTCTGATACTTTAAGTATATGTTGCTGATAATATGTATTTGCTTTTAATTGCATAAGATATTGAATGCATGCAAATAAAATGACCCAAAATAAAAGATAAAAACCTTTGACATTTCACATATAATGAACACTAATTGTTCATTGCACACAGATTGAACTGAAAGGATTACAGCACTTTTAGCACCATTGCATTCGTTAATTATGAGCTTATATAAGAGGAACAGAAGTATTTCAGGATTTCAGGATTGGCTCCATCTCGAACTGGGGGGCTCCCCGAGCCAAAACGTTTAAGATCTCACGCGTGTCCGTCACGAAAACGCCTCATCGGCGGAGACGCGCTTTGATCCCCGTTTTCTACTACTACTACTGCTGTGACCGCGCGTACGAGAACGCGCTTCGTCGCCGTCATCAGTACAATCAGCATCTTCCGGAGGAGGGGGGGCGCGCAGAGAAACGGGAGGAGGAGGACGGAGAAAGAGAGAGAGGTGGAGAGAGGGAGAGAGCGGAGACATACTGGATACGGCTATGACAAAAAAGAAACATGCTGATGATGGAGTCGAGGCGGTGGAGGATGTCGGATTTACGAGAAAGGACTGTTGAAATTTGACAGAGGGCTCCCGTTGACAACCTGTTCTCGTTTTTTGTTTTTTTTCTTCTCCCATCCTTTTTCGGTCCCCCCCTCCCCCCCACACCCCCACCCTTCACCCACACATGCTGCGCGGACGCTGAAGGCGAGCAGAGGGGGATAAAGGGGGGAAGCACCCCTGCGGATGCCTCGGTAACGGTAACAACGGGCTCCACGGCTGGTGCGTCCTCATCCCACGGATGGTAAATAAAAAAGGACACCCTGGAGACGGACCTGGACTGATGGATGAGGAAGGACCGCAGCTTTCCCCCCCCCCCCCCTCACCCACCAACCCACCCGACCACTGTGAAATAATAGAAAAAATTCTGTTTGGATGGATTTTTTTAAATATATATTTTTGTTCTCAATCATTCATTGTGTAGCCCCGAGGAGACGCGCCTCAGACGGCAATGTTGAATCCCTGGTCTCGGTCAATTATTCATTAGTGGTGTAGGTAGGCTATGTTTTTTTGTTTTGTTTTGTATTGCTTCAATGTAGCATTTTCTGCTAACTTATTATTATTTTTTACAATGTTTAGCCTCGTGATATCACGCACATATGTGCAGGTTGCCTTTTAACCGTGTGGTTATGTAGGCCTGTTTCAAAAGCCTTTAACAGCCACATAAGAGGTAGCCAAAGTGTGTGTGTGGGGGGGGGGGGGGGGGGGGGGGGGGATTTAGGGCGCTTTGATATCTGGAGAAGGGAAACAAATCGGGGTAGTGAGAGGGGGCATTTTTTAAAGATTTTTCTTGTAAGAGTCTAAAAAAAGGAGGAGGACTGGGGGTGGAACGAGAGATACAAGGAGAGAAAAGAAAGAAAAATCAACCAAACATGTTGCCTTCCCAAGAAGCCTCCAAGATCTACCATGACAACTACATGCGCAACTCCCGCGCCATCGGCGTGCTGTGGGCCATCTTCACGATCTGCTTCGCCATCGTCAACGTGGTGGTATTCATCCAGCCCTACTGGATCGGCGACAGCGTCAGCACGCCGCAGACCGGCTACTTCGGCCTATTCCACTACTGCGTGGGCCCCGGGCCGTCGCCCAGCCGGGAGCTCACCTGCGCGGGCAGCTTCGCCGACTTCGCCTCCATCCCGTCCAGCGGCTTCAAGGCGGCCGCGGTGTTCGTGCTGCTCTCCATGGTGCTGATACTCGCCTGCATCGCCTGCATGGCGCTCTTCTTCTTCTGCAACACCTCCACCGTTTACAAGACCTGCGCCTGGATGCAGCTGCTGTGCGGTAGGGCAAACCTCGTCACTTAGCCTACATCTAAAATACTTTGTGATGAGGGGGGAAACCCCCGAAACCCCCCCCCCCCCCCCCCCCCCCCCCCCCCCCCGGTTTAACTGCACGAACCGTCACCTTGCATCCAGGGGTGTTGGTGTTATATCACAATTTGAAATATTTTATGAATGCATTTCTTTTTATGAATGTATTCTACTTTCCGATAATCGGATTGATCAGATAATCACTTTACCCACAGTTCACCGCCGCATTGACACCTTTTTCAGTCCCTGATCCACCAACATCTGTAGGTCTAGAAGCTCATATACATATATTATTTGTATTCCAGAGTATACACAGCACACACACCACCCGCGTGAGAGACTAGGCTAAATGGTGTGACATCATCAAAACATCATTACGGACTTCTGAGGTCAGTGGAGTGGCATCGGCTCGCGCTCCTGTGACGTGAGATTAAAAAAGGTGTTTGTGCGGCATGTTCTCCTTTGCGTGCAAACCAACACGCTTCGGTTTAAAGCGGCGCAGGCCACGTTCTGTTGCGGTTAATTAGGATGTTTTTGAATGAATGCAAATGTAATTCGTTCATCCATCAGCTCGCCGTGCACGACGCGGTGTGATGTGATGTCGTTTGGGGCTTACGTCGCTATTTGATGGGGTGAATCCAGGTCGATTGGATTACATGTATACATTTTTATGGACGGTGATGTTTTTGTCTCCAGCTCTGTGTGCAGATTACAGTGCTACCTTCACGGACAATACAGCTTTAGCGATGGCGACAAGTGTAACGTTGACACGTTTAGGTTTGTGGAGGTGCCAGAGCTGCAGGACATGTAGGTGGCGTTGTGTGAGAAACATGAGATAACATTAGAGGGAATGGTTAGTCACTAATAGTACCAATATTTAGTAATATTCAATTTCAAAAATACACAAACACAACAAAGAAAAATAATATCACTGTGCAGGGAGATGCAGAAAACCCACTGGGCTTACTTGAAGCCTCCAACATACAATATTACAATTTCACAATATTATCGAGAACACAAAATGAATATACATGAGATATGACTAATATTGATGGCAAGGTATTTGAACAAGATAGGATGTATAATAACAATAACAATCATTTGATTACTAATGTCCATCTACAAACGTTATTGTGTACTGTAGGGGGGGAACTAACACTTATTTAAAAAATAAGTTGATTACTATTGATTATTAATCAATTAAATCAAAAAGCACATAGAAAATATGTATATCACAAGTACCCAGAGCCCATGGTGACATAATATCTTGTTTTCAAAGATGATCAGTTCACAGAGAACCAACAAATATTGACATTTGGAATCAGATCCTATTTCTTTGTTGCCATTTTTGCTTGAAAAATTACTTGACGAATCAATTTGAAATAACCCTTGCAGATGATTGACGATCAACTAACTAATTGATTGTTGAACTGATTACTTCAGCTCGTCTTTCTTGACGTTTTTAAGTTGTATTCCACTTTCAGGATAAAGACGCTCATATTGACTGATTATTCTAATAATCCACACAGGAACACTCTGGTCTGATTTATTGCTACTGTCTTTTTTTTAAATGACACTGATCTCCAGTTATTTGTTTGCAACGGTTGTTGTTTCATAAAAAAAAGGATGAAATAAATTGAATCCACGGTGATCGAACGTCTCGTGGCTGAGAGATTAAAGTGACCACGTCAGCAGGACTTAACCTCTGAGCAGCCAGAGCAGCACCTACCCCGATCTCTCTCATACGCACAGTTCTAACGAGCCTCCTGTGTGTATCCGACTCCTTCATAAGCCGATCAATTTGATAAATAGGCCAGGCAGAATATAGCGTGGGAGTCAGTTTTCTGTACGGAAACAGTCAGCATACTAAATGAGAGGGAGGGAGAGACAGAGAGGGAAAGAGAGAGGGAGAGGGAGATCAGCACTTTCTTTCCTCCTGTATTGTTCCTTTCCTCATCCCCATCTGCCCACTCCGTCCTCTGTTCTGCCGAGTGTGTCGAAAGGGTTTTGGTGCTCTACAATCAGCATGAATCAGACAGAATAGCGGAGGTACAGATTTCTTTTCTATAAATCCTCATGACTTCACAGGAATTTAACCCAGGTCTTTCCACAAACCATTAATCAAGTGAGAAAAGCAGCGGTGGATCTTTTACAGAGTAGGAAGTAGCAAAGCTGCAGCGTAAACTGTCCCCATTACAAATAAAAGTCCTGCATGTAATGGGGTATTCCCACCAAACGCGAAGCGAACATTTTTGCGCGGCACGATTACATACAAAGTCGAGGCAATCATGCGAGTAGACACAACAAAACTACTTGATCATGTTTAGTAAAAACTCACGGTTTGGCTAAAAATGTGTAGGTTTGGTTATGTAACTTCAGTTCTGTAGGTGACATTTAAAAATAACATTGAAAGAAGTCCAAGTTGTTGTTTTAGTTTCATTCAGGACACAAACAGCTGTCTACTGGGTCAAAGTCCTGTGTTTGTTTGACCCTACCCCGTCCTCCCTACACAGACTTCCACAGATTATCATTCAAAAAGTATTTGTGATACTCATTGACTCATTGACTGGAGTTCCCTTTTGCTGCTGGATGCTGAATACGAATAACGTTACAACGCTTCTTCACTTACCCTGAGGTGACTACTGATGAGCGCTTCTCTGCAACGCTGCAAGGGCACTTCCTGGGTCCAAAGAAATCAGCCCGCTTCAATCGAGCATGCACGCACTTCGACCGGCCCAAGCAGTCGGCCCATTCCGAGCGTGCCATTGAACATGCCCGTCAACGAGTCCGCACTAGTAGATTAGAATGAGAGTATATCTGTTGCTTCTGATGACTTATTGTCAGGGTTCTCAACAAAAATATCTTGCACGGGAATCATCTCAACCAAATAACTTAATCTCAATCTCAGTATATATTAAATAAACTGTATTGCCTTCTATTTAGCATGACTAGATCTCTACAATAGCATAAATTAAATCTCGGAAAAGTAACTGTATGTCTTCTAGATTTTGACATTTTTGACTTCCCACATTCACAGTGCTGACTGGAATAAAATATACCTCCATTCTTTTTTTCTAAATCTAAATTGATATTTGCCTTCCCTTTAATCTGGGTGTACATGTCAGAGTTTGTGAAACTTAACTACTGTCCTTCCAGTGGATTCATGTAAAGTGTGGTGGAGGTAAATTGTCTAATGGGCTTGGCAGACAGCCTAATGCTGCTCGCCACCTTGGAGATGATAGTTTAATCATCCACTCTGCCCTGCTGGGCGTCGCGGCAGGTCTCCTGGCATCGCGCAGTGACAGCAGCAAATACAGTGAGGGCCAATTTGGACCGGCGGTGGCTGAGATACAGGCCAAATGGACTGAGAGTGTCAATTAGGGAGCCCTTCGGATCCCCGATCGCGATGGTCTGCTAGCATGCTACTGCAACAGGAAGGTGAAACCAAAATGTTCTCTCAATGAAAATGTCCTCAATCATTCACCCTTGTGTCAGCTTTAACAGTAAAGTTTTAACGTCCACACAGGACAGCGGTTCTACTCTTGTAGCTACATGTCAGAATTCTAAGTGAATGGTTGTCTCAAATTAGGGAAACTCAGCAACAATTGTGGTCAACTAATGGGACTTATTGGTTTAGTCACGATTAGGCTTTGCCTCTGTGTTCTGTGTGTCTTTGTGTTACTCCACTCTACCTGTCAGTCACTCCCTCAGCCTAATTCCCTTCACCTGCTTCTGATCATTATCAAGCACTTCCCCCTCATCAGCACAACTCTTCTCACCTGTTCTTCCCTCTACATAAGCTCCTGCCCCTCAGTCACTCGTTGCCAGATCCTTGTAATGTCTACCCGCCCGTTCGGCTTGTCCCGTTCCCGGTTTTCCAGTCTGCCTTCCATGTCTCATTCCTGCTGGATTTCCCCCCCTCGTCTCTGGTCTGTTCTGTGGATCCCCTGCCGAGTCCTGTAAAGTCTGCTGTTGGATTATTGTTCATTAAATTACCTTCTTCACGCTACTCTGCCTGGTCTGCGTTTGAGTCCTCCATCATGCCTCGTGACAGGTTTAATCAAATGAAAGATTGAAACTGAGGCCAAAACACTGGCAGAGCAAAGTGACACAGTGGGTCTTGGCTTCCATGAGCTGAACGTTGTCAGTTGGCCCATAAGGTTAATGCACTTGAAAAAAGGACTATATGATGGCACTCATAACTCTTGGCAATAAAGAGTGTGAGTATTTACTAAAAGTCCTAAAAGAAGCAATATTGTGCTTCGACATAGGACATTTAAGCAAAATCAAGCCAATGAAAGAGTGCAAAAAAATAAAATAAGCCACCAGCAGAAACTCGTGCGCGCATGCTGCACTGCTCCTGCACTGCTGTTAGAAATACAAGAGGCATTGATTGCAACATTGCTGCAGCAAAGGCCTGTGTCACAAAGCCTGTTATCTACCTTTTCTGTTGACATGAAGATGGCGTACTAACTGGACAGGGTTTGAACTTCTTTCTCATGCTCTCTTTTAACCATTTTATCAACATATCCTCACAAAACGGTTCGTATGATATCCTATGAATAGTTTCTCCTCATTTTTCATGTGTTTTTCCTACGAAAGCCGGTAACACTTGTCAACTTTGTGCTCGGTACATGAATACGGTCTTTTCAATAAAAACTTCCGTCTTCAAAGGAAACTCAGTTAGATTTAGGCAAGAAACCACTTGTTTAAGTTTTGGAATTGATCGTATTTTGGGTTAAAATGACCACGGAAGTGCCGTTACTGAAATAGGCAAGTTACGTGACAAAAACGTTCATGTTGGCTTCTCGCTTCACACGGGGACCAACTGACTGAAAGATGGCTGGTTGTTGGACCCATCCACCTGCCCTCATGCAGTGTGTGATTTAGTGGTCTTTATACTTTCTCAAATTGTAGACAATAATAAGGTCAGCGGGGCAAGGAACAAACCAAATGTGGCTAAAAGTGGGAATGGTTTGGGTTATTGGCGAATCGACAGAAATCTGCTAAGAGGTGACTTTCCTCATACCTTCCCCAAGTTATGTCACACCTCCATGGGAAATTGAATAATGGGCTCTTCTTTTTACACTTCGAATCTTGACTAAGCAGCATTTTTCCTCACGGGAAAAGAACAAGTGGAGGGCTAGATTTCCCAAAAGCCCCCACGGTCTGTAAAAAGCGTTGCCGCTCGCACCTTTGCTTGGATTTAGATTAATTCAGTGAAAAAAAAAATGCTCCTGGGAAAACTGCAAGAGCTTTACTTTTAATTATCCCTTTTGAACAAAATTAATTTAGTGTAAGAAACTGAATTTTCACAGAGACAGAGAGATGTGTTTTGTGTCTATATGTTGTTCACTTTGCCCATCTTCTCTTTCTCCTCCCCGTCTCCTCCCCAGGAAAGCTCAGCGGGCCACAAGCCATTGAAGCTTGATGACTCTCTTTGTATCCGCCATCAGCTCATCCCTCCATCTCTCCTTAACGTCCTTCCCTGTCTGTTGCAATATTAAACAGAACTAAGCAGGACATGGGCCGTGGCTCAGGGGAGGAGCTGTCCTGAGAGAAATGACCTGTCAGAGAATGGTCGGTTTGAGTGTGTGTGTGTGTGTGTGTGTGTGTGTGTGTGTGTGTGTGTGTGTGTGTGTGTGTGTGTGTGTGTGTGTGTGTGTGTGTGTGTGTGTGTGTGTGTGTGTGTGTGTGTAAAAGCAGTAGAGAAAAAACATGGAAATAGTAACTTGGAGGAATAGAGAGCGTGAATGAAAAACCATCCAAGCTAAAAGGATTGGACATCATGTTTGGCATTATATTATTAAAGCTATTAAATCATTCATTGTTTGGGCCACATTTTGGGATCAATCTGAAAACACATGACCTTATGAAATGAACCAAACAGTCCCCTATAGACACCACACAAATAACAACATTATCATTTGTGAGGAGTTGTTTTTTGTGGCCACCTGACAAAATGCATTATTCACTCTCCTTCAGCTCTATTTTTGGTCTCCATCAACTCCTGAGGGGATGCATCCGTCTCTTCAGCTACGTTCACTGACTAGTTGCAAAAAAAAAAAAGATTTAGTTTGATGATGGGCAGGTAATGCACGGGTTTGATGAGAGCAGAGTTGGGCGGTCACAAAACCAAAACAAGGAGCCAAAAGCTCTGTAGAGCTCAGCTGGACTGGGGCTGTCATCACGGGCAAAACTTTTCACATTATACATGACAATTTGATAAATTGTTTTTCATAAGAATAGTAATTTGTGCGGCTTTAAGGCAGGTATTAACCTGTGGCTAAGAGCTTGTGATGCAAGTTAGCTGTTACCGATAGCGGGTTTAACCAGCCCTGGGTTTCACACTACTGTGACATGAAATATATTAAACAACGGTTTTAATTGTTTAGATTGATTAATTTGACAAAATTGAATGAAACGAAACATCTATAACTGGACACCAACTTGTATAAAAGTGATTTGTTGGTGTGTTTCTCTGTGTTAGCGAGAGTGACAGTGAACAGCAGACCTAGTTGTGGTGGATTTGTGGCAACAAACTGTTCTGCTAATGTTATCATGAGGGATAAACCGGCAATAATGCTGATTTCATCCATACTGTGATCAAATAGTTGACAGTGAGGATGGAATGTTTTTTTGCTGTTTTTTCTGAGTAAAACCTTGTTTGATGAAGTCTGAACCGTGGCTTGCGCTCTACTCGGCGCCGAAGTGATGCTGATGTTGTTGCCGTTTGACAGATTACCGTGAGGATTGTTGCCGTGCATTACCGCTTGTTGTTCCTCGGTGGTAAAGTAGCAATAAAGGCCAGTAACACGGTGCTGGGCGTGGTGATCCTGACCTGGATGCTTTGTGAATATTCTCTGAAAATGACAGCAACGTTTGTAATTCCACCATATTGGCTTTTCTTAAGATCTGTGCCTCCACAAATCTTAAGAAAAGCGTATTAATGAACAGACAATTCCTTAAGAACTGACTGTAGTTAGTTGCAACATATCTGTGAATCAGCATAGTGACCCTGAGCTAAATGTCTGTGATCGACTCTTTATCATCTGCTAAGTAACAGTCGATGTAACTAATTATGCCTTATAATGCCCTATAATATGTCCGTATTAGTTCAAATGTTTCGATTCTTTTAAGTGGCCTACTCCCTCGTCTGCACTCATCACATTCACATTAATATTCATATCCATATGTCACATTATTAGCCAACAGCTCCACACTAGATGCCCCCAGAGCAGCTCCGTCTCCAAGAAATGCGGAACGGAAAATTTGCTTAAATCTTCTGACACGTTGTTGCACCCTGGACTCTTGTCAAAAGTCACTTCTTACTACATCTGCAGATACAGATGAACGGTTTAGTTTTGGCAACGAAAACATTTTGTTAAGATCAAGGAAAGATCGTAGTTACAGTTAAGTTATTATTTGTGTGACATTGATGTAAGTGACAAGGTGTAAATTCCAGTGTTCTGCATGAAAGTAACACCCATCCATCTCCCTGACCATCACACGTTTGGCTTTTTGCCTCGCTACACAAAGGGCAAACTGCATCCTGCGTTGGTGCAGAACGTCGGCATTGGTCAAAGATCTTGTGTGTGTTGTGTTAAATGGTCCAATATGAAAACAATTCCTGTAGATGCAGGGCCCTATTCCTCGTACGTGGTTCAACTAAGTCGATCAAATGTCCTATTATCCAGCTTAAATTAACTCGATGATTGACATCAGGCTATCTCGGTTCCTCAAAGGCTGATCCGCGCTCAAACAGTCTCGTTAATTCGAACCAGATGTCAGTCATCAGGATCGTTGCGCGTGCCCGTCCTACTTCAAAAGGGGGAAGCGTCGATCACCGAAACCATGATTTTCTAACAGTACAACGGCAAATAAACTCAAAGAAAGAGCCTCTTTTTACTCCGCTGACGAGCAGGAGATGATCATGAACGCATATGAGGAATTCAAGACCATAATCATGGCGAAATCTAACACCGCCACCGCTGCGAGGGCTAGACAAGAAGCATGGCAAAATATCGCAGACTTCGTTAAATGCGCAAGTGTTGGGAAAACGTATAGGTTCATTTTAAGAGCCTCATCACCTCAATCAATCAGATATTTCTTTAAATGTGCTGCTGGCAGTAGGCTTAATGGAACGCATCATCCAATGAGATCTATAGCGAAAATAATTATATCAACTCTTTCAGAATAAGTAGATAAAAACAAGCCCAAAGAGGATCTAATTGATACAAATTAATCGATACTTATGAGGATATATGTAGGTGTATGCACTTATGTATCATGTACTATATATATATGTATATATATATATATATATATATATATATATATATATATATATATATATATATATATATATATATATATATATATATGTATATATATATATATATGTGTATATACATGTATGTGTAGATTACCATATAGAATAGGAGTTTGAATATGCGTGTGTGAATCTGTGTATGGGCGGATCAGTATGTATGTATTATTCATAATAAGCAGTGAAAATAAATTGTGTGTGATTCTCTCTATTCTTATCATGAGTCCACCTTAATCATGTTCTACAGTAATGATATCTATGGTGTACTAATAATACTGTCATATCATTATGAGTGCTTTCAACCATCATGTAGTTCAACCAGCCATCAAGAGGACACGGGAGCAAGTAAAAACTAAGCACACAAACATTATTCAGAATGGTGAGTCGATACAATATGTGCCATGGTAATGTAATGAACACATCCTTAACTTTCTTAAGCGCCAAATAAACTTTATGAACAGCACGGCATGCAGCGGCTTTCCCGATGTTCTCCGCATCACCGACACTGTACAAACATGAACCACTCGCAAAAAAGCGCGAGGCTGTGATACAGTCCGTGAGACAGTAGATGGCGTGTTGTGTTCAATGTACGGCTCGAGAAGGTCTTTAAATAAATGATTCCTTGTTGGCAGAATCGATAGCGCTCGTACAGGAAGTCATCATGATGTGATAACGGATCTTGGCGATCTCGAAGAACTCTCCCTATAAAACGCTAATCTGACTAATATCGTTTCCTCATCGATGGATCTCTGAGGAAGGGAGCTGACACTGTTTTCCGGGGGAGTGGCAGCTTATCCAGCGGATCTAGCTCAAGCCTGCTCTGGAGCAGGTTCAGGCTTATGGATGTGTTGCTATGGTGATTTTTCCAAACTTGCTTCGAGGAACTGAAAAGCCTCACTTATGTAATCTCATCCTGAAAATTATCCGGCTAACTCAGTTAGCCACGTACGAGGAATAGGGCCCAGGTCTATTGCCAATGGTAGAATGAAACTCAATTACATTTACTCGCACTGTACTTATTGTACAGTACTTGTGTAATTTGAGGTACTTGTACTTTATTTGAGTATTTCCATTTAATGCTATTTCATACCTCTCCTTTACATTTCTAAGGGAAATATTGTGTTCTTTTACTCCACAACATCTATTTGGCAACATCAGTTACTAGTTACCTTGCAGAGTCAGATTAATAAAACAAAATACAACTCAACCAATTCAAATAGGATGCATTATTCTACCCAGCAGTGTATAATATAGTTCAAATCAGCCCAACCTTTATCAACTGCAACATGAAAGTCAACACATAAATGCATCAATAATTCTTATGCATTGTCTTTTTATGTAGTATTCTGAAACGGGCTATTGTGCAGAATGAGTAGGCCTACTTGTCACGGGGCATGGTGGAGGACTCAAGCGCAGACCAGGCAGAGTAGTGTGAAGAAAGTAATTTTAATGAACAAAATAATCCAAGCAGACCTACAGGACACGGCAGGGGATCCACGGAATAGACAAGAGACGAGGGAGGAAATTCCAGCAGGACAGGGACAGGGAAGACAGACGGGAAAACCGGGAACAAGACAAGCCGAACGGGCGGGTAGACAATACAAGGATCTGGCAAGGAGTGACTGATGGGCAGGAGCTTATGAAGAGGGAAGAACAGGTGAGAAGAGTTGTGCTGATGAGGGGGAAGTGCTTGATTACTGATCAGCGGCAGGTGAAGGGAATTAGGCTGAGGGAGTGACTGACAGGTAGAGTGGAGTAACACAGCAACCCAGAACGCAGAGGCAAAGCCTAATCGTGACACTACTTTTGCTTTTGGTACTTAGTATATTTTGATGCTAAAAACGTATGGACTTTTACTTGCAGCAGAGTATTTTTACAATGTGGTATTAGTGTTTATACCCTGTAAACCGATGCCACGCTGCTGGAGACCCAGGCCGTATTGCTGGGCCCGCTGGAGGGAAGGGAGGCACGGGAGAAGCAGAACCAGGACTGAGCAGGACAGGTTTGACCCTGCTCCAGTAAAACAAAAGCTTTTCTAAAGGGACTCTGGTGCTCAGAAACTGCTAGCGCTTTTGTCCACAGGGAACCGCCAAAATCAAGACAAAATGAAAGTTCCTCGTAGTAGCTTTAAGTCATAGACTGTATATAAAGTGTGGACGTGGTCATCGCGACACCACCCATTAGTTTATGGACTGCCATTATGAAGAATTAAGTTCGGCGATTTTGTCGACGCCATCTTGGCTTTATTGCAACCAATGAACAAAAGTTAGCATATTTGGAATGCGGAGAAGTGACGTAGAGACGTCGTATACGGCTCTGGTAGCATCAGCAACCTGTCAATCACAGTAGCCCCTCCCTAAAGCATACTCCTCTTTATGGTCTATGAGACTCTAAATGGACCAATGGCTGTATTGAAGAAGACTTGAAACTAGAGATTGAGACCAAAAACTCATGTTTACAATGTTTACTGAGGTAATAAATGAAGAGAAAAGTAGAGTCATTTTCTCATAGACTTCTATACAACCTGCTGGTGAGTAGAGAGAATGCAAGTTTTAAGACACTTCCGCATTGGCTTCAGTTACTTCAGGTTGCTGCTGCTGCTTTTAGTAAAGGATCTGAATACCTTCTCCCCCACTGATTAATACTTGATAACCCAAAACGTAATGACTCCCTTTTTGCAGACAGTTTTGTTGTTTAGTTTGCAGACTAACAAATCCTTATGAACTTCTTCATTTTGAAAAGGAGAAACACAGCGTTTGATAAATAACTAGCGTTCTGTGTTCTTGCTCTTTGTCACTCTCTCACTCTTGTACACACAGACCACCCGCCTTGTCCATTTTTGTTCTTACAAGCAGTGTGAAGTACACCGTACGTGTCTTACTGCAAAGGGAACGTGGCGGAGAAAACGAACAAGAGCGTGTGTGTGACAAAACGAGGGAAACACAGCGAGTCAATGGGTTTGTGTGTGCATGATGTATGTATGCTCCTGTGTGTGTTCACATGATCGAGCAAGATAGCGGGTAAATGTGTACGTGACGGTGTGAGGGTTTAATTATTAATGATAATGTTTGGAGCTAGTGTTTTTTTTTTGTTTTTTTCTTGCTCAACCAAACGTGGATATGTGTGTTTTATCGTTTGTCCATGTGTAAACGCTCCAAACGTGCGGTAGCACTGTTGCACCACGCATACGTTTCCTGCAGGAGCTAAATAGACGCTGCAGTGGTCGAGTTAAATATAGAACTACAGAGAGAGAGAGAGAGAGAGAGAGAGAAAGAGAGAGAGAGAGAGAGAGGTTCCCCGAGGGATATCCCTTTCTCTCTCTCTCTCTCTGAGATTTCTGGCTGGCTTTTCCCAACCACAACGTACATGTTTTAATTATCAGCCACTTAATAAATAATTCCAAAGTCACCGGGTTGTTTCTAAAAATACCCTGACAGCTGAATAATGGATTCTTTTGACCCTTCTCTGCGTTGTCACTCACTGTGTGTGTGTGTGTGTGTGTGTGTGTGTGTAGAGAAGAAGCAGAAGAAAGAACGAGAAAGCCCCTGAAGCATGTTGATGAGATGTAGAAGTATGAGTGGAGAATTTCTCCACAATACAATATCCATGCTCCTCATTAATATGTAATCTTTACTGTATGTGCCTCAATTTTAAGAAAAAGATGGATTGTTCATTCTCTTTCAGGATGTTAAACAAGCTATTTTCTTTTGAAGATGATGATGATTTGCAGCTTGTACAGCTTCATCATAAACACTGGATAAGCTTTATACTGGAGGTACTTTGCGGATTGTTTTCAAAGGCGATTGACGGCAGCGTTTGTCGTCTTGCTTTAGGACATGATGAACGGACAGCCGACCCCCACAGATTTCTTCCGTGGGGATCGAACCTGTCCGCATTCTCACGTGCCAGCTGACCATTTGGCTCACCCAAATAACAACTAGTTATGAATTAGATGGATTGGCCAGAGTGTATACCGATCTTTGATCCCTCAGTATCTCAAAGAGCTGCTTTGCGTGGCTCAATAAATAACGATGCTTATGAGATGACACATTAAATGGTTATGTGCAAGCCACTGCACGCCTGCCAATCCTCCTCCTTAGCTGGTGAAGGACGCTGGGATGAGTGAGGAGATGATCAAGGACGAGAGAGGGGAGAACTGAAAGGCTGGGTTTTCAATACCAACAAATCAGTTTGGCATTACGTTTAACATTTTTTAGGCAATGACAACAACTTGGTGGATTTATAAAATTTAAAGGGTTTATCAGAAGCTCAGCTTACATTCCTACACTATAATTATATTCATATTCAATTAGAAAAAGCACACAGATAATAAACACTAGGTAGAAGGAGTGAAGGAGTGTAAAGATAGATTGAAAGAGGGGAAAAGGGTGAAAGCTCCGTGCCAAGTGGGCCGGTGAACCCTGGCGCGAGCAAGATCCTTGTAAAGTGCCCCCTCAGCAATACACCATCACACACACACACACACACACACAGGCTTGATCCCAAGTCCAATAAAAGCTCTGTACATCGGCGAGGAGGCCGTCCATTAGATAGATGGAGGACAGCAGGCCACAGTATAGACAGCTTTATTTCATTATAGACTGGACATGGTGATCTCTTTTAATGGAGTCATGATCACACCTTTCCACTCTGCTGCTCTGTGGTGGACTTCAAAACTAATTCTACGAAGAGGCCAATGGTATGAACAGGAGGTTACAGTATGGTTAAAAACGCAGACTTTCACGATAACTTTGATAATTTTGGAACGACTTTTCAAATGGGTTAGGGTTTTTTCTATAACTATAGAAGGCCATGCAGAATTGGAAGTTCCATTGGAAGTTCCACCAAAAATAGAGAACAATTTAACCAATGTTCTAAATTACTGGATACACAACACTTCATCTTCATCATCGCCTCAACTGGGGACGCTAATCTGAAGAAGGTTTAAAGCGTCACTATGTAACTTGTGAACTAACAGATAAAACAATCGTACTCTTAAAAATTAAAAGTTGAATGTATACATATATGTATTGAGTCCAATACACTCAATAGGATGACCAATAGCTTGCGGTTGAAATTGAAAGGCGAAACACGTTGTTTGTAATTGACCTCAAGAGCGACACATGCAATGATTCTCTGATCTGGCGGGATGACTTCGTTAGGTTTAAGGAAAGGTCATGGTCTGAGTTAAAATACTTTGTTTGGGTTAGAAAAACCTCCTGGTTTGAGTCAAAATGACTACTGCGTCATGGTTAGGTGACCTTCATCCTCATGGTTAAGGTGAGGGGAATGATTGCTGTTGTGTCGTGGTTAAAAAAAAACAACTTTGACTGCCCAGTCGCCAGGAAACGATGTTGGCTTTGTATGTTTCTGCAAACCACTACGATACATTAGATGTCAACATTTTACAGTCTGTCCAAACATGTAATGTAGTATATCAAGCAATCAACTTATTGATAAGTTACGTGGTATAATAACGCGTATTACATTACATTACAATCATTTAGCAGACGCTTTTACCCAAAGCGACTTACAATTCAGATTCTATCACAATTCTACACCGTAGGCACAGCTACAGGAGACATTTTGGGGTTAAGTGTCTTGCTCAAGGAGCCTGAGCTGGGGATCGAAAACGCCGATCTTCTGGAATCCACTTCGCCACAGTCGCGTATAAAAAAGCATCTGTGAAAGGCAGGTGGCAGGGGTTGTGGAAGGGTCAACAAACACATCACCTTCACTATGGAGTCTGCTGGTCATGTTCCATGTGAAACCAAAAGAAAAAGTTAACCTTTAAACTTGTTATGTAACATTGTTATGTTTGTTATGTAACTTTGCATAAGAAAGTCCACTTAGTGTGGTTGTAATTCATTCATGCTAGTTCCATTGGTACGTGATGTTGTCAAACTTCTTACATAGTCAACAAAGGGCAGTTGTAATTTATTGAAGCGAGTTACATTATTAAGGGATGTTATTATGCTTGTTACATAACGTAACATAAGACAGTCCACTCGGGGCTGTTGTAAATTATTTACGCTAGTTACATTGTCACCGGATGTTGTCAGGCTTGTTTCGTAACTTAACGTACGAAAGTCTGCGAAGGGTGGTTGTTATTGAATTACGCTAGTAACATTTTTACAGTTGGTATGTTAATATTTGAACACGCATGATGATTATTTTTTCTAACCTTGACCAAGTAGTTTTGATGCCTAATCCTCACCAATCATTTCACAAAGTTAACCACATGGCATTGTGCATTTCTGCAAAGTGTGATATGAGGCCGATATATAAAACATGATTGCGCCAAAAACATCGACATTCAACGTATCCCTTGGTTTGCAGACACGTACAACATAATCTCTTGCGACTGCATTGGACTGTCGGTAGGAAACAGAAAACGGATGGCAGTCTTGTGTGGCAAAGTTTGCCATTTTGTTAATCTATCTTTCCGTACCAGGACCCCCTCTCAATGCGAACTTTGTCGCTCTATAATAACAATGTCTGATAACTGTTTTGCTCCCAATGACCAAGAGTTATAATAACTATGGAGGGTTTGTCGTCTGAATGTAAAAATGTGCTCTGTTGGGGCATTCGCAGGAGTGCCACAGAACAGATATGCTCCCATTTTGTTCAACCCATCCGTCTACACTGATGTGTTACGCTAGGCCTCCTGTGTTAGCTGACTCTTCTCAAAGTCCAACATAATATGGCTGTGTCCAAAATGAGTCACTCATCCACTTAATTAATACTCCCAACACACAAATGACAAGCAGCTAAATATCAGTTTTATTTATAGTGAGCAGTGAGAGGTGTAGGTCTATTCAAAATATATTAATGCAGTGCCCATAACATGGAATTTAATTTAATTTAATTTATTTAAATTCAATGAAGAATGGTAGGTACAGTAAGTACAGTCCATTTGGTAGCAAATATAGAGGAATTGTGGACGCAGCTTCTAAATGATGGCGTCACCACTGTATTCTAGCCTTGACACTAGTTTTTCACACTGGCATGAACAACAGCCGCATTGCGATGACAATATGGATGCTTGTTTGTCTTGATTGGAGATCCACGGTCCGCGTTTGTATATGTATTACTTTGTATGTGCACTACGTTGCATTATACTACCATAATGAAGCAACTCATTCAGGGCACATGACAGACACCGTGTTAGATGGCGTCACCACTGTATACACAGAGTCAAGCTGCTCTGCAATACTATGGAGCCTGGATCTGCTCCCATCAAAAATACTTCACACTGAATCTTAGAATACCATCAGTGTGCTATATAAATATATATATATATATAAATATATATAGCACACTGATAGTATTTTAGGACCTCTTTTGTAATCATTTTTTGTCTGTTCGTCTAGAATGAAGAAATAGATTTGTGTGGACATGTAGATAAGAAAGTCTTGACAAACTGGTTATGTAATAAGTCCATAAATAACTTCAGGGCGCTATAAATAAATTGGTTCGCAGTCATTTTACCTAGTTGGATCACAAACGTGTCCTGGCAACGCATTTCAGAATGTTTTCATCAGTGCGATCTGCTTTGAAGCCTTGTTTCTAACAGCTGACGGGTCGCGAACGCTTGTGATGACAAGAGATGACGAGAAGTGAAGAACTGAGATGAGTAAAAAAAATGGCATAATGGAACGGAGCAGCAGTTAGCCATCTTGCTCTCTCTCTCCTCTTCTTCACAGGACTCGTTTTTCCCTTTCATTCTTCAGCTCTCTCTCTCCGCATCCCTCTGCTCCCTCCCATCCTCCCCTCTCCCCTGTTCAATCCCTCCTCTTGCCACCTTTGAAGTTATTCCCTTCCAAGTTCAGCATGCAGTGTCTTGAGAGAGTAGAGGGGCGGGAGGAAGAGGGGAGGAAATCCCCCCCCCAACGACTTCAAAGGGCTGTTGGAAGGTGGGAGGTTATTTTTAGCCCGCTGGTGCCCACTTTAACATTTGAGTTGAAGATGGAGGGGACGGGAAGATAGAGGGGTTGGGCACAGAGTATGTCACAGCAGTCATTACTGTCACACTGCCCTGCAGTACACAAAGAAAGGACTTCTCTACATCTGATCAGTAGCTTTCAGTAGTGGCGTTTGTTTCACTGGTGACTTAAAGGCGACACTGATACATTGCGAACGTAACATAGTCTGAATTGATTAATAACGCCACAGCGTATTGAATGTTGATACATTTAATTACCAGTGTGAGTACCGAAGTGCATTCCGAGTGGTCGACTTGGACTCCTAAGCACCACTGCACACCTTCACTTTAGAAATGTTTCAGATTTAAATTCAGTAAATGGGATTTTAATTGCTTCACAGCACAAATTTACAATAAATCCTTGTGCCTTTTCGGCTGGTGAACAAAATTGGTGTTTGTTCCACCAAAGCAAGTTTAATATTTACCACAAAGGGAAATGATTGGTTAAGGAGAATGAAGTGTCAGGACATTGGCTCTGCATCCACATTTTGAGAAAGCCTACACTTAAGAACGTCAGACAAGTTTCGTGCCAGATGAGGAAACATTCATCAAAAAGCCATAAAACATGTAACCCGACGCTCATTACTCAGTTAATGATTTTTATCAGCTCTCATCTATGCTAATATCTTGCGTAAAGGTCATAAAAGAAGCTAATACCATGATGATTTCCCACGACGATTACTTCCATCGCTCTTTTATTCTCTCATTACGTACCGTGTTATCGTCATTATGCTCTCTTCCATTACATTCTTTCATTATGCCTGCAATCATTCGGTCGGAGGAGCGATCGCATTTTCCAAGCTGCATGTGTCTCGGCCTGAAATACGACTCCTCATGTTTGCGTGGTTTTCTCCTGTGCACAGAGAGGTGGTGACTAATCTGATATCCTCCCTCATCTGTTGCCACTAGTTCAACACCCACCATTCGCTCATGATGGATGGGTGGTGGGAGAAACACAGGGTCTTCAGAGGGAATCACTAATATGCCAGGGTAATACACTCAGATCCATCACCTTCAGACCCTACAAGCGTAACATTTTCCTGCCCTTGTTCAATTCTTACCCTGGACTTTTGTCTCCCTGTATTTCCTGCCATTTTTATACCCTAAGCCAGGGGTCGGCCACCTTTACCAGCCAAAGAGCCATTTTGCTCTATTTTCCACCAAATAAAATGTGTCTGGAGCCGCAAAAGCTATTTGATGTCACAGTTTATAAAGTTTTATATATAGTTATATTATATATACAAAAACTATAGTTTGTTGTATTTATGAAATTATAGAACAAGAATAAAGACACTTGTTGACATTTTGTTGCTATTTTACATGTTATAACAATATCTGTCACGATTAGGCTTTGCCTCTGTGTTCTGGGTGTCTGTGTTACTCCACTCTACCTGTCAGTCACTCCCTCAGCCTAATTCCCTTCACCTGCCGCTGATCAGTAATCAAGCACTTCCCCCTCATCAGCACAACTCTTCTCACCTGTTCTTCCCTCTACATAAGCTCCTGCCCGTCAGTCACTCCTTGCCAGATCCTTGTAATGTCTACCTGCCCGTTCGGCTTGTCCTGTTCCTGGTTTCCCTGTCTGCCTGCCCTGTTTTCTGTCCTGCTGGATTTCCTCCCCTCTTCCCTTGTCTCTTCCGTGGATGCCCCATTGTGCCTGTAAGTCTGCTGTTGGATTTGAATTCATTAAAACACCTTCTACACGCTACTCTGCCTGGTCTGCGCTTGAGTCCTCCACCATGCCCCGTGACAATATCAAACTCTTATGAAGAGAAGAGTTTGCTGCAGCAGTTGAGAAATCGCTCTTTTTCGCTCATCTCCAGTGTGATACCTTTCAGCTAATGCTGTGTTTGTTCTGGAAGTGTCTTTCAACATTACATTTTTTGTTGTTTGCAAATTTCTGACAGCGACATAAGATGCAAGTGGCGGATCGCGTAGCGCGGTTGTTTTTGAATATATTACTATTTTGCTCAACAGAGTTTGAATCCAGGTTGATGCGATCTTTCCATAAATATATTTTCCTCAATGTATTTCTTCATACGTGGCTGTGATGTAGTGCTCACTTATACAATTGTAATCCCTGCAATATATATGAGATGTGGCCTCAGATCTCCAGCAATATGTTTGTGAATGTTTGACGAATCTGGCAACAGAGGCAGAAAACAGCTGCTGCTGTTACGCGAACACACACACACACACGGAAGGAAACCAGTAGGTTTGAAAACCAGTAGGACCGGCACCCACTGCATGCCCAGTGTACGTGAATAGTCACGTGATATTCATTTTCAGGCGTTTAAGTCTGGACGGAGATCATCTCAAACGATGCTGAAACGCCGTGTGGACGGAGGACTCAGGGAGCCGCAACAGAGGGGCCGAAGAGCCGCATGCGGCTCCGGAGCCGCGGGTTGCCGACCCCTCCCCTAAGCTGCCCAATGAAGGCACAAAACCTCAGTAGCAATAACATTAAAAAGCTTGGAATACTGCTGTTTTTTTTCTCCAGAGAATTTTTTTGCACACCGCCAATCAAATCCCTTGAATTTTTAAATAGTCACAGTTTTGGCTTTAGTTGATAGCGAAACAAACACTTTTAGCTGCACAACACGAAAAGAGTCCCATTAACTCTCTGGCTAATGTTGCCTCATGTACAAACAGATAGTGGTGACTCAAAGAACAAAACAAAAACAAAGATCTGCGTTTTTTTTGCTACTTCCAGGAAATAAAAGTATAAAGAAACATGTCAATTTAAGAGTTGTCATTTCTGCTGCCAGTTTTTCATTAATGTAGCTACGTTGCCAGTATTGCCAATGTTTTCAAAGGAAAGTAGTTAAAGACTGCCAGAGAAGTTATGTTGCTGCACAGCCTTAAACTCCAACACAGAAGCTATTGCTTCCTCCCACCTACTCGCTTTTTATATGTCACCAAACTAACCGGCAGCAGTCGAATTTGAAGCACTGCAACCTTAAACGGTGTAGCTTACCTTCAGATAACTTTAATTAGTGCATGTTGAGCCTCCAGTGTTGTAGTACTAGAGATCAGTCTTGGTCTCGAGACCGATCTCTAACAACCCTGCGGTTTTGACCAGTAGCTGATCGATCAATGCATCTCTACTTTAAGATGTAGTTTATTAAGAGGTCCAGACCCTGACTCGCTGAACAAGCTACCAGACAAACATCAACAGTCAAAAAAGCTTGAAGCTAACATCAGTTTGCAGACTTGATGGCTATTTAGTTAAATAAACCACTTGCTTTTTGTCCGGTTACCTGCATGAGTTGGTTTATGTTGTGTGTCAAACACAAACACAGGCCCGCCCATAAAAAGAACAATTGTTATGTATCACTGAAGATCTTCTGTCACTTCAGTCAACACATGCATCAGCTAATGGAAATCTTTTTGTTTTCTTTCATCTCTGTCTCGACAGCAAGAGAGAGATCAGTAGTGTGTCTGAACTCGTTAACTTCTCCGTTCTACATTTCGGCCCGTGATCTCACAATTACCATATGCCTCATTCAAACACAGCTACAGTATTTGAACACAGCCCAACATCCTTCAATAGGCACACATGGCATTCAAAATATTCACAATTGCACACCAATTAAGTTGCAGACGTTGAATCTTATGAACATTTCTTTGAAACCGAAGCGTAATAAACTTCAACTCAACGCCAAATCCGTTTGAATTTCCATGTGTACCACAAGTGATGTTGCCCGTAGAAAAGACATGTCTGGTCTGGAATGAAGACGCAGCGTGACGTCTGCCATGTATGTTTCCCATCTCCCGGCGGAGCACTGCTTCACTTACAGCCCCTCAGGCACTGGCTGACTGCTATTTAAACAGTGCTGGTGTGCAGGGAGTATGGCACAACCAGCTCCCCCGGTGATGCTCACTTTGATGAATGAGCAGAGGTGTAAAGTATAGATTACCATTTTTGTTGTAGTGTCGAAATTGCATACATGAATTTCCGTAGAGGGGTTAGTACTGTGTGCGCTCCCGGTTGTTTGTGGGTGTGAGTGCATGCAGGTTCATTTGTGATCTGTAGGTTTTAAATCTGTGCAATGCACGTAATGCCCTTGAGCAAGACATCGGACCCCCAAACTGCTCGGGCACTGTTTAGTAGCTGTGCAATGCTCCTTATACAAGGATGGGTTAAATGCAGATTAAGCGCTGCACTCTGTACAATCACAGACTGTAGTGGAAGTAGTCATTGTGTCCATTGGTTTGTGGACCACCATTTTCAAGCCTAAAGTTTCCTTGCCTAAAGGATTGATGTAGAGACGCTGTATATGGCTAAAAAAGCATACCCCACTTTATGCTCTGTTTGACTCTAAATGAGCCATAACTCACTAAATGACCATCATAATGTTTTGAAGAAGACTTGAAACTAGTACTTGAGACCATAAACTCATACGTACAATGTTTACTGAGGTCATAAATCAAGTGAGAAGTAGTCATTTTGTCATAGAATTCTATACAATCTGACTTCATTTTGCAACCAGAGGAGTCGCCATTAGAAAGAATGCAGGTTTAAGGCACTTCTACGTTGGCTTCACTTTCCAACGTGGAGGTTGCTGCCTGCGTCACATGCTGCTCTGCATATCAATAATGTGATAATTATCGAATTTAATTATCTAAATGTGTTCAACTAGCTTCATTATCAGCTAGTCATATTTTTCAAGATATGCTCAATTTGTCTCGCAAATCTTTCTCCCGCAACTTCTACTCTTCCCCTTCTGTTGTTTAGAATCTCTCTTTTTTTGTCTCCCACCTTTCTCCTAACACCACCCCTCCTCTCCATTACACTCTCTTTATCTTGATCCTGTAATCTCCACACTTTAACCCTGCTTCTCTCTTCCTCTGTGTCCTGTTGCAGGAGTGTGCCTGGTGCTGGGTTGCATGATCTTCCCCAACGGATGGGACGCCGAGGTGATCCGGGACATGTGCGGGGAGCGGACGGGGAAGTACTCCCTGGGCGACTGCTCTGTACGCTGGGCCTATATGCTGGCCATTATGGGCATCCTGGACGCCCTCATCCTCTCCTTCCTGGCCTTCGTCCTGGGCAACCGGCAGACAGACTTCTATCTTGATGATTTGCAGATGGACAACAAAGGTCAGTGAAGGCATTCTCCCCCAATCTATGATCCATGTAGGAGACATGAAAATAAGGAGTGGCATTGGTTGGCAGGGTAGAATAATCATTTTATTCTAACATAACTCTGTATGGATAGAAAAACATATTATAAACAACTTGGAGATTGGATTTATGCTTTATTGTCAGTATTTTCAACCAGTAGGCTTTACTCATATACAGGAGAAAAGACTTTGAGGATGAGGACTAATGATGAGGTTGGGAAATGTGTGGGAAGACTTTGGCTACCTGGGGTTGTTGGAGAGTCGCTACCCTAACTGATATAACGCTGGGAGAAAATGATCTCCCACACATTGGATGTGCAAGTCCTAAATGTTCTTTTTTTGTAGGGCTGTCCTCTTCTTGGTCCTCCAGACAAGCGCTGTTTAATTGTCTAATCAGCCTAGATTTAGCTTTTTTTAGACATTTAAAAAATAGTATGGCTATTTGATGAAATTGCAAGAATAGTACACATCGATCAAAAGACTTATTACGCAATATTCTATAACTATTGGCTGCTTTTTTCCACTTAAAATTAACATGTTAAAAAAGTTCCACAGGAGAGCGCCATAGGTGCCCAGTTGGCCAACCAATTTGTTTTATTTTTAGGCCTTTAAAAGGGACAGTGTGTAGGATTTGGTGGCATCTAACAGTGTGGTTGCAGATTGCAATTAACTGACTGATAACATGAGCCGCTGCATCCACACCATAATAACACTAACTTAGGAGCAACCTAAGTCGGACGGCAGATGGTTTTGCCCACTGCGGCTCACGTTACCTCAGTTTCACAATTGTGTCAGAGAACTACGGCGGCCTTCAGGTTTGTTTGTTCGGTTTGTCCATTCTGGGCTACTGTAGACACATGGCGGTGCAACATGGCATACTGCTTGAAGAGGGCCAGCTCCCTATGTAGATATAAACAGCTCATTCTATGTAAAAACACAATTGCACTGATAAAAAACAACAAAAAGACTTCTGTTGATAGATCCCTCTAAATGCCACACACTGGCCCATTTAACTGGAAGGCAATTAACGTGAACAAGATTTGATCGGTCGAAAACAAGACTACACACCAACCTCACCTCAGCAACTTCAGCCACATTGCTCTCAGTGTTGTGTTCAATTGTTTCTCCAGCCTCCGGAGGGTTTCTGACAGTTTGCACAATGTTGCGTCAGGACATTTGAATTGCATTGTTTCAGCAATGTGAAAAGGGAAAGAGGAAGAGGAGGAAAGGAACGGCAGAAGAAGGCATTGGAGGGGCAAGAGTAAAAGATACAATGCCAAACAATAAAAAGTCTCCTTACACAAGGATCGTGCGTTAGATTTGACACAATGTGCAACAACACAAAGAGAACCAGAGCGAGGGGGAAAGACATGAAGATAGATCCGTGACATGAGACAGAGAAGACTGAGGGATATTCAGACAGAGTAGAAGAGAGGAGTAAAGAGACCGAGAGGGAAAAGTGACATAAGACGTCTCGGTTCTCTCCGACGGCCAATCTCTGCGATGGTTTCCATGGTAACTGGAGATGTTCCAGAGCGTGGGCGTGTCTTTCTGTCTTTATCTGATTAACCTCATTGACAACCTCAATGAATAGTGCTTCGCTCGCATTTCTTTCACAGAAATAAATGTTTTCTTGAGCTTCTTTATATCAAACAAAACTGCGTGACAACCTATGGACAATCCATGAAAGCATTTGTATTGTCGTGTGACAGACACAAGTTGAAAAAGCAAAGGTCAATAATGAGAAGAAAATATGTGAATTTCTTTTAAAATATAAAAAAACTATGAGAAACAAATTAATTAAATGAATGAAAACTGTTGGCTGCACATAGGGTCATTTTATTGATTTAGTTTATCATTAAGTGGTGACCTAAATGCCGACTTACTTACATAAGCAGATTCATGTTTTTACACAGGCATGCACTTTTTCTGCTCTTGCCTCGCCGTGTCTGTGCCAACACTGTTGTTCTGTTTTTTGTCCTTGCAGATTTTGCTGTGTCGAGGGTAAGTTGACTTTTGCCTTCTACATTTCCATTCTTCATTGAGCATGGTACAGTGCTCAGCCACATTATGTGGCTGACAGAGGTGGTGGAGGGGTCTTTCGTCCTGCTCATAAATCATCCCACAGATTGCAAACCCGAGCAGATTGTTTGATAATTTATTGCTGAGAGACAGTAATACCAGTGATTTATTGTTTAATGGCATCGCTCCGTATGCTGCCCCCATAGACACACCCACCGCCCATATGTCTCATATGACTACCGTGTACATCAACTATTATCGGTATTATTTGAAATAAAAAAAGCCTACCCAAAAAGACTTAGATATGTTGGGGTTGAGAGACGTAGCCAGCTTAGCGTAGCCATTAGCTTGTAAGCACAAGCTAATTCCAAACCAATGAAAAGCTAAATTGTGTGTTTACCTGCATTCAGCCAAAGCCTACTCTAACGTGATTGGTCAACACTACTCGGACTACAAATGGAAAACCAGAACACTTGCGACACCAAATGTATTGTCCTGTTCCATAGAAAGGCAGAATGTGTTTACAGAGATTCACTTTTGGAGTAACGCAACCCAACGTCACGCTGCGGCTGCCAATCACATAAGAGCAGAACTTTTTCCAAGACGCGCCAAAAAACCACAGCACTCAACATCAGACAGCCAGCTGCAGCAGAAGTGTACGTTATCAGCAGTAGACCGACTATTATGGGAAAGTAGAATGACACTGAACGAGTGCAGACAACGATGCATCCACATGCTCCTCTCTTTGGTTCAATTTACCGAGTTCGTTTTTCCCATAGATATTTAGACGGTACGACTTTGTTGTGTTGATGAGCTTTAACTTGTAATTGGAAAACAACATGGACTCTAAAAGGAGATGTCTTGTATTTAATTGTTTAAACATGCTAGCACATTTTGAGTTGTTGTTCAGACCTGAGGGGGGCGATCACGTACATTTTCTCCAGTCGGGAAACTCATTTTTTCAATTAGTCTGACACCACCACCTACTACCGTTGAAACGTTTATTCTTGAGGTTTCATTTCTCTGTAAATTGGTACAATGAGCATCCTCTGTGTTGTCCTCTCCAGATCGAGGTGCGGGACAGAAGAGAGCCGAGGTACGGAGTGCAGCGTCTTCACTGAGGGCAACAATGGCACTGGACACAACTCCTCTCTTCTTCTCCTCTGCTCTCTTCTCTTCCTCTTCTTCTCTTCTCTCCAATGATCAGGATATCACCCAATCTTAATGCAGACACCAAGTGTACAGGATTCTTTAAAAAAAAAAAAGAACAAACAAACAACTAAAACACAGTGGGATAAACTATATTTTCAACAAAAAAAGAAGTTGTACAGTGCATTTAAAACTCGACTTTCTCAACGAAAACTTTTATGACGAAAAAAAAGGAAAATATTTACTGTATTTAAAGTCTTGATTTGTGTGAGAAATCCAATCCTTAAGATGAAGAACCATCATATCCATGTATGATTTACACCATTTATTTCAAATATTGCTATTTAACGACTTTTGAGTTTGTGTCTTTGTGTACATTCGTCGCTCCAAGAAAGAGGATTACTGACACTGACAGAGTCGAGGCTCGCGGTACAGCAGCAGGTCCATTATTAAACATTCGAAACACTTGAATGGCTCTTCATCTAAGGAGTTTCAGACGTGAGGAATTTAGAAAAAAAGGAGTACGAGACTACTATTTAACATCTCTGGGAGATTCTCTACTGTACATACTTAACATTGTAAACAACATTACCGCTGACAAGCGCAGCCGACGACAAAACCTCATCCGACTCTAATGCATTCAAGGGTTTCTACCCTTTGGTTGCAGTGTTCCCTGTGCCAGAAGAGCATCGGAGTACCCATTGTGTTCCCATGACTCCTCACTGCTGATTTGGTGGGATTAGACAAACGGGGAGTGAATCGGATATCTTGGCCGGATGTTCTGCAGAAAAGCAGGGGACTGTGAACCAAAGTGTTTGCATTTTTTTGGGACAGAGATAAAACTAATTTGCTTCCGCTGCATCACCACCGCCTCAAAACAAGCCTCTTATTGTAGTATGTCACCCTAAAATAACTAAGAAATCACATTGTGTTTTGTTTTTGTTTTGAGTTCACTCCTCCATGACCCCCTTTCACCAGTGTGCAGTTTACTCCAGTTTATGGCTCCAGCATACAGTGATCAGTTTACTCTACAGATGTCTTAAAACTGGGTGAATACGGCTGTACGAGTCTCTCAGAGGGAAGCCCCAAGTGCTGCATTGTCTTAAGGTTGATGTCACTTATTTGCCTCTTTGAATAAGCAACGCGACGAGTCATCAGGAATCTGCAGCAGGACAAAAATCACAGCAAATAACCCCCCAAGTATCAAGGACTTGCTGTCGTACCATGTTAAATATACATTTTTATAGTCAAAATACTGAGATCACAAGTCTACAGGAAATCCTCCCCCCTTATAAAGTAGCGTAAAAGTAGCCAAACTGGAATCTATTGGGTCTCATGCAAGAACATTTCAGAATTTTCCCTTTTTTCTGGGAGGTTACAGTATGTCAAATGAGTGTTCCGCGTTGGATTCAGCACATTTTTGAGGAGTTGAATCCAGATCAGTGGGCGCATAGTCACCGGCCCCAAAGTGAGTTTTATTCACAAAAATGTTACCAAAGAGTAAAAAAAAAAAGCTTCAAGTCCTGCTGTCGGAAACCAGCAGATAATTAATACATATTAATTATTATACAGTAGAAGATGTTCCAATACTGTGAGACCCCTGTAAAACGACCTGCAGAACAATATCTTAAAAAATGATGTTCCCATTCAACCACTGACTTTTTGGGTTTGATATTGGGCATGAACAGTGGCCTCCTGGGTGAAAGTCCTGTTTGTTTGGTCCATCCATCCACGCCGACCTCCTCCATTTGCAGACTTTGATCAAAAAGGTATTTGTGAAACAACTAACGTAAATCAGCAGATTTTTTTGTATGGGATTGAATTTTTAGAAGAAGGAGATGTGCATAAAGACCTTGAAGCAGCTGGCAGGGTGAGCAACTACACTGAAGAAGTTGCCGTCAAGAAAAAGGCAACATTTTTTATTGATTTTGGCAACATATTTAAACTTCAAATCCATTGAAACATAGGCATTACAGTTTGTTAGTCAAACAAGCTATTTCTCCCTGTGGAGAAATGCAGAGTTTCTGTTCTCGACTGGTGTATCAGATCTGGACTATACTCTGCAATTCTGTCCGTATGAATTTCAAAATGAATTTGTTCCTACTGTACAAAAGATTCTTGCATGAGGCCCATTGAGTCAAATATTTCTGGAATCAGCCAATAAAATAGCCGCCATATGTTACAGCAACAAAACAATGTCAAAAAAAAGAAAATCACTTATGTAGCATTGTGACATGCCACCGATACCACCCAGATTATTGTCGCCACGACAACAATGAACCTCGATGTAGCACTCAAGATGAAGCCACTAGTGTCGGCGGTTGGGATTAGAAACACCTCCGACATGAATTATGTGCCGACACGTTTGTCACAGTGATCAAGTTGGAATTTCTGTAGGACAACCCAGAAGGGACTGGCTGACACACCCAAGATGTCTGATTTTTAAATCAAATGAACGAGTGCTGCTTTGAACAAAAAATTGGCACCTGCTCCATAAATAGGAAAATACCTGCAAGAGCATCCTTTGCTTGGTCCGATGGCGCTGCCAGGATAAGGTCAGTGACTCAACATTGTACCCATGGGCACAGCTGTGGCCTCTGTAGGCAACGACTCCGATTGTCATATCAGTGACAAATGTGATGCTAACATGTGACAAGCTGCGGTTGCATGGTACGATAAAGCTGGCTGCTGCAATCCAGAGCGCCAGGGGGCTCTTAGCCCTCTCAGAGCAGCACTTCAGGCTGATTTACTATAACTGAACCTCCTGAGGCACCAAAGCTGGGTCCCAGTCATCACGGAAATGAAGTTAGTTGTGTAATAAAAGCACAAATGTAATTGTTTCATATAAGAAATTGGCATGCTTTGCCCTTTTGGTGGGTTGATGGTCAACCCTGAGAAGTAATTGAATCCACTCAACTGAATAGTTCAACCACACAAGGTGATCTGCGTCCTCCAGCAATGAACCTAATGGACTTTTACTGCGTCATATTTGACTGTAGTCTATGTTACCCTTTGTTAGGGATGTACTGTTGACAATAGTATTCATCTTAAAATATCCAGGCTGCTCTCATCCATCCGTAGCTATACAAAAAATCAAATCCTATGTAATCCACAATCATGAACCAGACCACAAAAGCCCACAGTGGGCAGGAGGGAGGGTCAAACAAAAAACAGGCTTTCAGCCAGGAGACTGCTGTTTGTTCTCCATGGGGAACGAGAACTTCAACGATGATTTATTTGTCACATAACTTTGCATACTTCAGAAACGGCACATCTGTACTTATTTTAACCCATACTGTGATCTTTTCCTAAAACCTAACTAAGTAGTTGTGTTACGTTGAAATGTATTGAAATATCAGAGGACGCCGTTTGCTTTTACAAAACAATAAAGCAGTTACAAATCGTAACAATTTGACATGATTGTGATGATGATACATGATTATATGTAATATAATGGTTTAATAAACAGAAAGCCAGCCAGTCTCCTACAAAATCACGTTCCCATACAACTGAACTGCATTCTATATTACGTTTTGAGGGGAACATATTTTCTTCCGGTTTACGGTCGCAGTTTTAAAACATGCGGTTAACAAAACGCAACACGGCTATTTGGTTATGTTTAGTAAAACATCATGAATTTGGCTTTAGGAAATTACATTTGTTACGTTATTTGAGTTTGTAAAAGAAGTCAACGTTGGTTTTGGTTTCACATGGGACACAAACAACGGTCTCCTGGGTGAAAGTCCTATGTTGATCCAAACCTCCTCATTACATGGAGTTCTATGGACTATGATTAGAAACTTATCTGGGGGTGAAATTACATTTCCCTGAACGTGAACGTTTACGATGAACAAGAACGTAATTTTCAGGAAACCTAATTTCAGCCAGATATTGGCCTAATAGGTATTGGTTATGGGTGCATCCCTACACTATATACGTATAATGAGCAGATAGCTAGATGTGTAGTTTTTTTCAGAACGGTAGCTAGCTAACTCTCAGGAAGCTGTGAACACAGTACTGTATTTAAGGCTCATGACAGAAACGATTAACAAACACAAGTCGGGCCTTTTCAGTGTTGAGATGTGGTCATCTGGGCCGAATGACACATCACACGTCCCTTGTTAGTACAGTTTTAGTTGTAACACATTTTGGTACAGTAGTACTACTCTGTTTTTCCAAGCTGGGCCTTTAAGACAATATGAAAACAGCCCTTATGCTGAATCTAACAATGTTGTCCTGCACAGACCTTAGCCTATGTCTATCAACCATGTTGGGGTCGAAGTGGTGGAACCCTCATTCAAGAAAGGTTTCTTTCACTTTAACCTTGAAGTGACCGTGAGAGAGTTAAAAAAAAAAAAAGATACGGTAGAAACAATTGAAGTGGTATCTACGGACCTCATCCATTTGGTATTGCAAGACATTTGCTTTGATATGAGATGTCAGCATGGTGATTATTTTTTTTAATATCTGATGGTATCAAAGGCGGTAATATATTGTGATTAAGACATCTACGATAGCGTGCATCTCTCATTTGGGAATTCTTTCATGGGCCCAGGACATACTTTACAAGAAAACAAATCTATACAAAAAAGGAAATAAAGAAGGAAAAAAAAGCCCTGAGACCTAAGGGTCACGTCAGGCTTCCTGTGTGACCACTGGTCGGGTCTCTTCGACGATGAACTGAAACATACCTTAACGAGGAACTGACAGTACCTTAAACCCCCGATGAGCACATATTTGTACCACTCCAGGTGCCTCTAGAACTCTTGATTTCATTCAGATGTGCTGCAGAAACAAGTAGTGACACTGTAGTTGTTTTTCCTACGGAAGACACACTGACCGAGATGGGTTTTACTGCAGATTTGAGGTCGATTCAGCTTCAAGTCGAACAATTCAAACTAAAATAATTAAGTATTTTATAACCCCCCCCATCTCCACACACACACACACACACAGAAATTTAGCTTGATTCTGGGAAACATTTTGATATATAACTTTTTAAAAACGTCACTCGACTTTGTGTTATTTTCAGTTTGATTGGACTCCAAAAGCTGAATTTACCTCAATCTTGAATTACAAAAGAGTATTAAGGATGTGAAAACTCTAGCGGCAAATGAAATGTTTGCAGACTGTGTATATGTCAATGATTTCATCATGGTTTTTATCATGCAATATCATGTATAAAGACATAATGTTGGGACGGGTCGGGGGCAAAGTCCAGTGATTTACGTTATGAAAATAGTTGATTTTCTGTTAACTCCTGAAACGCAGATGTTGCCAAAACAAAAATAATTTGTTAACATGAAAAAAAAATGATAATAATCTGTTTTTTGTTTTGTATAACTAAATAATGATATACTGCTATTTGTCAAGTACTTCTGATGAGATCTTTGTTTTTATGTGTTTACTGCAGAATCTTTCCTTTCTTTTACGGTTTACTTTCTGCGTATTTTGGTATGATGTGTGATGATTGTTGTTTCTGTCACATTGGACTTAACATCTTCAGATTCAATTTCAACTCACAAACGGATGACTGCTTGTCGGGACGTCAACACCTCCCCCCCCAAAAAAAATCCATAAAAGTCTATTTATAAAGTTGCTTGATCATGGACAGAGTCTGAAAGAGGCTCATTGCTTTTCATTAATTATGATGATATTGATTTGGGAAATTTTAATGTCTAATGAATTCCTGTTTGTGAATAGTATTGCGACTCACCATGACAATTTCTGTTATAAAAAAAAGACATTTTGAGAAAGGTCGAATAAAAGATATTTTACATTCAATAACGTTATCCTGGCTGAATCAATGAATCATGTGGATTTTTAAAGGGCAGATGTGTAGGGTTTAGCGACATCTAGTGGTGAAGCTGCACATTACAACCAACTGAATCTTTTCCTGTGGGCCAAACATGTAGGACGGGTATTCAATTAAAATTCACAGGTTCCATTTAGAGAGAATTTCCTCATGCAAAGGTCCGGAACATCACAATAATGTCTAACTTGCACTATGATTTAGTCCCATATTTATTGAAGTAGCCAGCAGTTGTATTACGTCTGTATGTAGTCAACAACTGACTGTCATTTCAAATATAGAAAGTTCAATTGAATAATATCTCAACAATATTTATTGTCAGTTTTCAAATTGAACTGGATGAATTATAATACATACATACATACACATATATATACATACTCGGATAATATATAAATGATCTCTCATTTCAAGTAAAATAAGGGCTGGGTTAAAACATACAATGCATAACAGAAAGCTTTTTGAAAGATGTGCATCTTAACCCTCCTGTTATGTTGCGGGTCAAATTGACCCGTTTCAAATTTTGAAAATCTAGAAAAAATATTTTGAAGTACTTTTTCTGCATATGAAACTTTTTCTGCTTGCCTTAATTAGTGTAATCAACGTTTTAAAAAAAAAAGGTTCATATCATGTATGTGCAACCCCCCCTACAGGTTTATATTACAGAGATGATGTTCGGGTGAATTTGACCCGGCAGTGAAAGTGGAGGCTATAAGGGGTCAGAAGGGTCAAGTTTAGACCATTTCTTTCTTTGAAAATGTGAGACAGAGTATTTCTTACTCCTCCCATTTCACACACACACACACACACACACACACACACACACACACACACACACACACACACACACACACACACACACACACACACACACACACACTCTCTCTCTTTCTCACTACCACACCTGTGCGAGAAATACAGATACTATTTTGACTTTGATAGGAACCTTTTTCTTTCCCGCGGGAAAACTCCGCCCACACTTAGCAGGGGAAAGCAGGGCGAAACATACAACATGGTTGCTTGGGAGTCCTAGCAACATTACACACTGCAGATACATACAACACAGCAGCTTACTGTAGGACAACATGAGCAACAGAAACAAAAGGATGACAGCCCTGGAGGCTCTGGAGCACATCCTTGATCACAGCAGTGAAATAGAGGAGGATGTGTCTGAAGATGAAGACCATCTTGAGGTCAATTCAGATTATAATGGTGCTGATTATGAACCATCAGATGAGGAAACCAGTGGCGGGCCGTGGATTTTATACCTGGGCCTTCAGTGCTGTTCTTCTAATAACTTCATTATGACGTCACAGCTACGGGTTATTATTTGTTTCGTGTAAAAGCCGCATATTCACATAACACTGCAACATTTGACAAATGAAATAAAATGTTACATGAAGTTCAACACCTAGCATACAAAACACGAAATGCAGAGTGCAGATACATGAATACGAGCATGACGGGACGCTGCGTCATTAACGGACAATACAGTCCAAATCAATGTAGCACAATGACAAAGTAACAAGAGCAGTCGTATATATTCGTATGACAACAAAGCAACAAATCAATCCAGCAGACCTGCAGCGGATCCACGCATTCCACCACACGAGCACGAGCCATTCAAATATTATTCATAAAAACGCCACGATAGACAAATGAACAGTAGAGGTAAACAAACGAAGTTCACTTACCAAATGCTGTCTATCCTCCTTTCTTTGTTGACAAAGAGTTTAATCCCAGCACATCAGTTCCAGTAAGAAGTCCTTCTCCATTCATCGATGCCAGTCGAGCCTCCCCAGTTGTATTTCGCCGGTCGTCGTCGGTTTTCCGCCGCCGGTGGTCGTCTTCGGCCGTGGACCGGTGAAGGGCGGGCCGCGGTTGTGGAGCTGTTTCCCTGCGAACGTGGACGTTGAGTTGTAGATCCACTCGAGTCTCTCCAAAAGTACCGACGCTCAGTTAAAATGAAACACATTCCCAGCCATAACATGTGCAACGCTTCTCCGACGCTGCATACAAATCCTTTTCCTGGCTGGTCAGGCTGCTAGCTGTGGGGTCGATTCTTACTGTCCAGTTTTTTCAGAAATGTCCTTCTTGAGAAAAGCGTTCCCAGTAACTCTGCCACTAAATCCGTTTCTCCTCCTTCCGCCATTTCATATTAAAAAACCAAAGCTAGGTAAAATGTCTTTCAAATATTTCCACTTAAACTCTGTCTGCTACAACCAAAGCTCTGCTAGCAAGCATTATGTTTCGCGGGCACATAGTCACGTGCCCGCCCACTGACCAATCACAGCACACTCTGCACCTTGCGGCAGAGAGGCATGGACTCTGAGCTGCAGTAATGCTGACGTAACTAGGCCTGCAAACCGCTCTGGTGCGTCCATGAATCTCAAACTAAAGATCTGATTGGTTGAAGACTATGTCAATCAACAATATCGTCCCCATTCAACTTAAACTGCACATGGAAGCACTGGGTGAGTCTGCAGGCCTGGGCCTCTCTTCTTACTAGAGACACAGAGGTGAAATCTGATTGGATAAAAGCTCTACTTAAAACAAGCTGCACTGGAAGCAGAGCAACTGAGGAGCACAGTAGCTGTGCAATGAGAAAATAAGATAATGGGAAAAACCTTTTTATAAATTATAATACATATAAGAAAAAATGTTATGTATTTAAGAAAAAATATTAAATTATAAAATAGCTATAACTTTGTGATTCTGTTTCGGACAGCAGAGAAGGCTTTGCAGGCCCTGACGGCCCGCCACTGGTTCCCATGATGCGTTCATGTGATCACATGATGCGTTCATGTGTTCCATGATGCGTTCATGTGTTCCCATGATGCGTTCATGTGATCACATGATGCGTTCATGTGTTCCATGATGCGTTCATGTGTCCCATGATGCGTTCACGTGTTCCTATGATGCGTTCACGTGTTCTATGATGCGTTCATGTGTTCCATGATGCGTTCATGTGTTCCCATGATGCGTTCATGTGTTTCATGATGCGTTCATGTGTTCCTATGATGCGTTCATGTGTTCCATGATGCGTTCATGTGTTCCATGATACGTTCATGTGTTCCATGATGCGTTCATGTGTTCCTATGATGCGTTCACGTGTCCCATGATGCGTTCACGTGTTCCATGATGCGTTCACGTGTTCTATGATGCGTTCACGTGTTCCTATGATGCGTTCATGTGTTCCTATGATGCGTTCATGTGTTCCATGATGCGTTCATGTGTTCCATGATGCGTTCATGTGTTCCTATGATGCGTTCATGTGTTCCATGATGCGTTCATGTGTTCCATGATGCGTTCATGTGTTCCATGATGCGTTCATGTGTTCCATGATGCGTTCATGTGTTCCTATGATGCGTTCATGTGTTCCATGATGCGTTCATGTGTTCCTATGATGCGTTCATGTGTTCCATGATGCGTTCATGTGTTCCTATGATGCGTTCATGTGTTCCATGATGCGTTCATGTGTTCCATGATGCGTTCATGTGTTCCTATGATGTGTTCATGTGTTCCATGATGCATTCATGTGTTCCTATGATGCGTTCATGTGTTCCTATGATGCGTTCATGTGTTCCATGATGCGTTCATGTGTTCCATGATGCTTTCCATTGTCCCATGATGCGTTCATGTGATCACATGATGCGTTCATGTGTTCCATGATGCGTTCATGTGTTCCTATGATGCGTTCATGTGTCCCATGATGCGTTCATGTGATCACATGATGCGTTCATGTGTTCCATGATGCGTTCATGTGTTCCTATGATGCGTTCATGTGTTCCATGATGCGTTCATGTGATCACATGATGCGTTCATGTGTTCCATGATGCGTTCATGTGTTCCATGATGCGTTCATGTGTCCCATGATGCGTTCATGTGATCACATGATGCGTTCATGTGTTCCATGATGCGTTCATGTGTCCCATGATGCGTTCATGTGATCACATGATGCGTTCATGTGTTCCATGATGCGTTCATGTGTTCCTATGATACTTTCATGTGTTCCATGATGCATTCATGTGTTCCTATGATGCGTTCATGTGTTCCTATGATGCGTTCATGTGTTCCATGATGCTTTCATGTATTCCATGATGCGTTCATGTGTCCCATGATGCGTTCATGTGATCACATGATGCGTTCATGTGTTCCATGATGCGTTCATGTGTTCCCATGATGCGTTCATGTGTTCCCCTGATGCGATCATGATGCGTTCATGTGATCACATGATGCGTTCATGTGTTCCCATGATGCGTTCATGATGCGTTCATGTGATCACATGTGTTCATGTGTTCCATGATGCGTTCATGTTTTCCATGATGCGTTCATGTGTCCCATGATGCGTTCATGTGATCACATGATGCGTTCATGTTTTCCATGATGCGTTCATGTGTTCCTATGATGCGTTCATGTGTTCCATGATGCATTCATGTGTTCCTATGATGCGTTCATGTGTTCCTATGATGCGTTCATGTGTTCCATGATGCGTTCATGTGTTCCATGATGCGTTCATGTGTTCCATGATGCGTTCATGTGATCACATGATGCGTTCATGTTTTCCATGATGCGTTCATGTGTTCCATGATGCGTTCATGTGTTCCATGATGCGTTCATGTGATCACATGATGCGTTCATGTGTTCCATGATGCATTCATGTGTTCCTATGATGCGTTCATGTGTTCCTATGATGCGTTCATGTGTTCCATGATGCTTTCATGTGTTCCATGATGCGTTCATGTGTTCCATGATGCTTTCATGTGTTCCATGATGCGTTCATGTGTTCCCATGATGCGTTCATGTGTTCCCATGATGCGATCATGATGTGTTCATGTGATCACATGATGTGTTCATGTGTTCCATGATGCGTTCATGTGTTCCTATGATGCGTTCATGTGTTCCATGATGCGTTCATGTGTTCCATGATGCGTTCATGTGTTCCATGATGCGTTCATGTGATCACATGATGCGTTCATGTTTTCCATGATGCGTTCATGTGTTCCTATGATGCGTTCATGTGTTCCATGATGCATTCATGTGTTCCTATGATGCGTTCATGTGTTCCTATGATGCGTTCATGTGTTCCATGATGCGTTCATGTGTTCCCATGATGCGTTCATGATGCGTTCATGTGATCACATGTGTTCATGTGTTCCATGATGCGTTCATGTGTTCCTATGATGCGTTCATGTGTTCCTATGATGCGTTCATGTGTTCCATGATGCGTTCATGTGTTCCATGATGCGTTCATGTGTTCCATGATGCGTTCATGTGATCACATGATGCGTTCATGTTTTCCATGATGCGTTCATGTGTTCCATGATACGTTCATGTGTTCCATGATGCGTTCATGTGATCACATGATGCGTTCATGTGTTCCATGATGCATTCATGTGTTCCTATGATGCGTTCATGTGTTCCTATGATGCGTTCATGTGTTCCATGATGCGTTCATGTGTTCCATGATGCATTCATGTGTTCCTATGATGCGTTCATGTGTTCCTATGATGCGTTCATGTGTTCCATGATGCGTTCATGTGTTCCATGATGCGTTCATGTGTTCCATGATGCGTTCATGTGTTCCATGATGCGTTCATGTGTTCCTATGATGCGTTCATGTGTTCCATGATGCGTTCATGTGTTCCTATGATGCGTTCATGTGTTCCATGATGCGTTCATGTGTTCCATGATGCGTTCATGTGTTCCTATGATGTGTTCATGTGTTCCATGATGCATTCATGTGTTCCTATGATGCGTTCATGTGTTCCTATGATGCGTTCATGTGTTCCATGATGCGTTCATGTGTTCCATGATGCTTTCCATTGTCCCATGATGCGTTCATGTGATCACATGATGCGTTCATGTGATCACATGATGCGTTCATGTGTTCCATGATGCGTTCATGTGTTCCTATGATGTGTTCATGTGTTCCATGATGCGTTCATGTGTCCCATGATGCGTTCATGTGATCACATGATGCGTTCATGTGTTCCATGATGCGTTCATGTGTTCCTATGATGCGTTCATGTGTTCCATGATGCGTTCATGTGTTCCTATGATGCGTTCATGTGTTCCTATGATGCGTTCATGTGTTCCATGATGCTTTCATGTGTTCCATGATGCGTTCATGTGTTCCATGATGCTTTCATGTGTTCCATGATGCGTTCATGTGTTCCCATGATGCGTTCATGTGTTCCCATGATGCGATCATGATGTGTTCATGTGATCACATGATGTGTTCATGTGTTCCATGATGCGTTCATGTGTTCCTATGATGTGTTCATGTGTTCCATGATGCGTTCATGTGTCCCATGATGCGTTCATGTGATCACATGATGCGTTCATGTGTTCCATGATGCGTTCATGTGTTCCTATGATGCGTTCATGTGTTCCATGATGCGTTCATGTGTTCCTATGATGCATTCATGTGTTCCATGATGCGTTCAAGTGTTCCTATGATGCGTTCATGTGTTCCATGATGCGTTCATGTGTTCCTATGATGCGTTCATGTGTTCCATGATGCGTTCATGTGTTCCATGATGCGTTCATGTGTTCCTATGATGTGTTCATGTGTTCCATGATGCATTCATGTGTTCCTATGATGCGTTCATGTGTTCCTATGATGCGTTCATGTGTTCCATGATGCGTTCATGTGTTCCATGATGCTTTCCATTGTCCCATGATGCGTTCATGTGATCACATGATGCGTTCATGTGTTCCATGATGCGTTCATGTGTTCCTATGATGCGTTCATGTGTTCCATGATGCGTTCATGTGTCCCATGATGCGTTCATGTGATCACATGATGCGTTCATGTGTTCCATGATGCGTTCATGTGTTCCTATGATGCGTTCATGTGTTCCATGATGCGTTCATGTGATCACATGATGCGTTCATGTGTTCCATGATGCGTTCATGTGTTCCATGATGCGTTCATGTGTCCCATGATGCGTTCATGTGATCACATGATGCGTTCATGTGTTCCATGATGCGTTCATGTGTCCCATGATGCGTTCATGTGATCACATGATGCGTTCATGTGTTCCATGATGCGTTCATGTGTTCCTATGATACTTTCATGTGTTCCATGATGCATTCATGTGTTCCTATGATGCGTTCATGTGTTCCTATGATGCGTTCATGTGTTCCATGATGCTTTCATGTATTCCCTGATGCGTTCATGTGTTCCTATGATGCGTTCATGTGATCACATGATGCGTTCATGTGTTCCATGATGCGTTCATGTGTTCCCATGATGCGTTCATGTGTTCCCCTGATGCGATCATGATGCGTTCATGTGATCACATGATGCGTTCATGTGTTCCATGATGCGTTCATGTGTTCCATGATGCGTTCATGTGTTCCATGATGCGTTCATGTGTTCCCATGATGCGTTCATGATGCGTTCATGTGATCACATGTGTTCATGTGTTCCATGATGCGTTCATGTGTTCCATGATGCGTTCATGTGTCCCATGATGCGTTCATGTGATCACATGATGCGTTCATGTTTTCCATGATGCGTTCATGTGTTCCTATGATGCGTTCATGTGTTCCATGATGCATTCATGTGTTCCTATGATGCGTTCATGTGTTCCATGATGCGTTCATGTGTTCCATGATGCGTTCATGTGTTCCATGATGCGTTCATGTGTTCCTATGATGCGTTCATGTGTTCCATGATGCGTTCATGTGTTCCTATGATGCGTTCATGTGTTCCATGATGCGTTCATGTGTTCCTATGATGCGTTCATGTGTTCCATGATGCGTTCATGTGTTCCATGATGCGTTCATGTGTTCCTATGATGTGTTCATGTGTTCCATGATGCATTCATGTGTTCCTATGATGCGTTCATGTGTTCCTATGATGCGTTCATGTGTTCCATGATGCGTTCATGTGTTCCATGATGCTTTCCATTGTCCCATGATGCGTTCATGTGATCACATGATGCGTTCATGTGTTCCATGATGCGTTCATGTGTTCCTATGATGCGTTCATGTGTCCCATGATGCGTTCATGTGATCACATGATGCGTTCATGTGTTCCATGATGCGTTCATGTGTTCCTATGATGCGTTCATGTGTTCCATGATGCGTTCTTGTGATCACATGATGCGTTCATGTGTTCCATGATGCGTTCATGTGTCCCATGATGCGTTCATGTGATCACATGATGCGTTCATGTGTTCCATGATGCGTTCATGTGTCCCATGATGCGTTCATGTGATCACATGATGCGTTCATGTGTTCCATGATGCGTTCATGTGTTCCTATGATACTTTCATGTGTTCCATGATGCATTCATGTGTTCCTATGATGCGTTCATGTGTTCCTATGATGCGTTCATGTGTTCCATGATGCTTTCATGTATTCCATGATGCGTTCATGTGTCCCATGATGCGTTCATGTGATCACATGATGCGTTCATGTGTTCCATGATGCGTTCATGTGTTCCCATGATGCGTTCATGTGTTCCCCTGATGCGATCATGATGCGTTCATGTGATCACATGATGCGTTCATGTGTTCCATGATGCGTTCATGTGTTCCATGATGCGTTCATGTGTTCCATGATGCGTTCATGTGTTCCCATGATGCGTTCATGATGCGTTCATGTGATCACATGTGTTCATGTGTTCCATGATGCGTTCATGTTTTCCATGATGCGTTCATGTGTCCCATGATGCGTTCATGTGATCACATGATGCGTTCATGTTTTCCATGATGCGTTCATGTGTTCCTATGATGCGTTCATGTGTTCCATGATGCATTCATGTGTTCCTATGATGCGTTCATGTGTTCCTATGATGCGTTCATGTGTTCCATGATGCGTTCATGTGTTCCATGATGCGTTCATGTGTTCCATGATGCGTTCATGTGATCACATGATGCGTTCATGTTTTCCATGATGCGTTCATGTGTTCCATGATGCGTTCATGTGTTCCATGATGCGTTCATGTGATCACATGATGCGTTCATGTGTTCCATGATGCATTCATGTGTTCCTATGATGCGTTCATGTGTTCCTATGATGCGTTCATGTGTTCCATAATGCTTTCATGTGTTCCATGATGCGTTCATGTGTTCCATGATGCTTTCATGTGTTCCATGATGCGTTCTTGTGTTCCCATGATGCGTTCATGTGTTCCCATGATGCGATCATGATGTGTTCATGTGATCACATGATGTGTTCATGTGTTCCATGATGCGTTCATGTGTTCCTATGATGCGTTCATGTGTTCCATGATGCGTTCATGTGTTCCATGATGCGTTCATGTGTTCCATGATGCGTTCATGTGATCACATGATGCGTTCATGTTTTCCATGATGCGTTCATGTGTTCCTATGATGCGTTCATGTGTTCCATGATGCATTCATGTGTTCCTATGATGCGTTCATGTGTTCCTATGATGCGTTCATGTGTTCCATGATGCGTTCATGTGTTCCCATGATGCGTTCATGATGCGTTCATGTGATCACATGTGTTCATGTGTTCCATGATGCGTTCATGTGTTCCATGATGCGTTCATGTGTCCCATGATGCGTTCATGTGATCACATGATGCGTTCATGTTTTCCATGATGCGTTCATGTGTTCCTATGATGCGTTCATGTGTTCCATGATGCATTCATGTGTTCCTATGATGCGTTCATGTGTTCCTATGATGCGTTCATGTGTTCCATGATGCGTTCATGTGTTCCATGATGCGTTCATGTGTTCCATGATGCGTTCATGTGATCACATGATGCGTTCATGTTTTCCATGATGCGTTCATGTGTTCCATGATACGTTCATGTGTTCCATGATGCGTTCATGTGATCACATGATGCGTTCATGTGTTCCATGATGCATTCATGTGTTCCTATGATGCGTTCATGTGTTCCTATGATGCGTTCATGTGTTCCATGATGCGTTCATGTGTTCCATGATGCATTCATGTGTTCCTATGATGCGTTCATGTGTTCCTATGATGCGTTCATGTGTTCCATGATGCGTTCATGTGTTCCATGATGCGTTCATGTGTTCCATGATGCGTTCATGTGTTCCATGATGCGTTCATGTGTTCCTATGATGCGTTCATGTGTTCCATGATGCGTTCATGTGTTCCTATGATGCGTTCATGTGTTCCATGATGCGTTCATGTGTTCCTATGATGCGTTCATGTGTTCCATGATGCGTTCATGTGTTCCATGATGCGTTCATGTGTTCCTATGATGTGTTCATGTGTTCCATGATGCATTCATGTGTTCCTATGATGCGTTCATGTGTTCCTATGATGCGTTCTTGTTTTCCATGATGCGTTCATGTGTTCCATGATGCTTTCCATTGTCCCATGATGCGTTCATGTGATCACATGATGCGTTCATGTGATCACATGATGCGTTCATGTGTTCCATGATGCGTTCATGTGTTCCTTTGATGCGTTCATGTGTTCCATGATGCGTTCAAGTGTCCCATGATGCGTTCATGTGATCACATGATGCGTTCATGTGTTCCATGATGCGTTCATGTGTTCCTATGATGCGTTCATGTGTTCCATGATGCGTTCATGTGTTCCTATGATGCATTCATGTGTTCCATGATGCGTTCAAGTGTTCCTATGATGCGTTCATGTGTTCCATGATGCGTTCATGTGTTCCTATGATGCGTTCATGTGTTCCATGATGCGTTCATGTGTTCCATGATGCGTTCATGTGTTCCTATGATGTGTTCATGTGTTCCATGATGCATTCATGTGTTCCTATGATGCGTTCATGTGTTCCTATGATGCGTTCATGTGTTCCATGATGCGTTCATGTGTTCCATGATGCTTTCCATTGTCCCATGATGCGTTCATGTGATCACATGATGCGTTCATGTGTTCCATGATGCGTTCATGTGTTCCTATGATGCGTTCATGTGTTCCATGATGCGTTCATGTGTCCGCATGATGCGTTCATGTGATCACATGATGCGTTCATGTGTTCCATGATGCGTTCATGTGTTCCTATGATGCGTTCATGTGTTCCATGATGCGTTCATGTGATCACATGATGCGTTCATGTGTTCCATGATGCGTTCATGTGTTCCATGATGCGTTCATGTGTCCCATGATGCGTTCATGTGATCACATGATGCGTTCATGTGTTCCATGATGCGTTCATGTGTCCCATGATGCGTTCATGTGATCACATGATGCGTTCATGTGTTCCATGATGCGTTCATGTGTTCCTATGATACTTTCATGTGTTCCATGATGCATTCATGTGTTCCTATGATGCGTTCATGTGTTCCTATGATGCGTTCATGTGTTCCATGATGCTTTCATGTATTCCATGATGCGTTCATGTGTTCCTATGATGCGTTCATGTGATCACATGATGCGTTCATGTGTTCCATGATGCGTTCATGTGTTCCCATGATGCGTTCATGTGTTCCCCTGATGCGATCATGATGCGTTCATGTGATCACATGATGCGTTCATGTGTTCCATGATGCGTTCATGTGTTCCATGATGCGTTCATGTGTTCCATGATGCGTTCATGTGTTCCCATGATGCGTTCATGATGCGTTCATGTGATCACATGTGTTCATGTGTTCCATGATGCGTTCATGTGTTCCATGATGCGTTCATGTGTCCCATGATGCGTTCATGTGATCACATGATGCGTTCATGTTTTCCATGATGCGTTCATGTGTTCCTATGATGCGTTCATGTGTTCCATGATGCATTCATGTGTTCCTATGATGCGTTCATGTGTTCCTATGATGCGTTCATGTGTTCCATGATGCGTTCATGTGTTCCATGATGCGTTCATGTGTTCCATGATGCGTTCATGTGATCACATGATGCGTTCATGTTTTCCATGATGCGTTCATGTGTTCCATGATGCGTTCATGTGTTCCATGATGCGTTCATGTGATCACATGATGCGTTCATGTGTTCCATGATGCATTCATGTGTTCCTATGATGCGTTCATGTGTTCCTATGATGCGTTCATGTGTTCCATGATGCTTTCATGTGTTCCATGATGCGTTCATGTGTTCCCATGATGCGTTCATGTGTTCCCATGATGCGATCATGATGTGTTCATGTGATCACATGATGTGTTCATGTGTTCCATGATGCGTTCATGTGTTCCTATGATGCGTTCATGTGTTCCATGATGCGTTCACGTGTTCCATGATGCGTTCATGTGTTCCATGATGCGTTCATGTGATCACATGATGCGTTCATGTTTTCCATGATGCGTTCATGTGTTCCTATGATGCGTTCATGTGTTCCATGATGCATTCATGTGTTCCTATGATGCGTTCATGTGTTCCTATGATGCGTTCATGTGTTCCATGATGCGTTCATGTGTTCCCATGATGCGTTCATGATGCGTTCATGTGATCACATGTGTTCATGTGTTCCATGATGCGTTCATGTGTTCCATGATGCGTTCATGTGTCCACATGATGCGTTCATGTTTTCCATGATGCGTTCATGTGTTCCTATGATGCGTTCATGTGTTCCATGATGCGTTCATGTGATCACATGATGCGTTCATGTGTTCCATGATGCGTTCATGTGTTCCATGATACGTTCATGTGTTCCATGATGCGTTCATGTGATCACATAATGCTTTCATGTGTTCCATGATGCATTCATGTGTTCCTATGATGCGTTCATGTGTTCCTATGATGCGTTCATGTGTTCCATGATGCGTTCATGTGTTCCTATGATGCGTTCATGTGTTCCTATGATGCGTTCATGTGTTCCATGATGCTTTCATGTGTTCCATGATGCGTTCATGTGTCCCATGATGCGTTCATGTGATCACATGATGCGTTCATGTGTTCCCATGATGCGTTCATGTGTTCCCATGATGCGATCATGATGTGTTCATGTGATCACATGATGTGTTCATGTGTTCCATGATGCGTTCATGTGTTCCATGATGCATTCATGTGTTCCATGATGCGTTCATGTGTTCCCATGATGCGTTCATGATGCGTTCATGTGATCACATGTGTTCATGTGTTCCATGATGCGTTCATGTGTTCCATGATGCGTTCATGTGTTCCCATGATGCGTTCATGTGTTCCTATGATGCGTTCATGATGCATTCATGTGTTCCCATGATGCGTTCATGTTTTCCCATGATGCGTTCATGTGATCTCATAAATCCAGTTGTTTGAAGATGTTTTCAGAGAAAAATAAAATAGATATTAGAATTGAATTATGAGCTGTTTACACTAGCTCTAAGCAGCTTATAATACATCATTAAAACTACTAATGACAAGATTTGGTTTAATCCATTAAAATACAATCTTTTATTTCCTTATCATTTGAATTTTGTGTTTTTATGAGGGAAAAAATATATTCATAGAAGACTATAACAAAGTAAAATGATAACATTTTGAATGTTTTGTGGTTTACAGATTTCAGAGAGGTTGAAATTATTTTCGGGACGGTGGTAAAAAAAAATTACTTTACAGTCATTTAGCTGACGCTTCTATCCAAAGCGACTTACATCTCAGATGCTATCATACCGTAGGCACAGCTACGGGAGCAATTTTCGGGGTTAACTTTGTGATTCTGTTTAGGCCAGCAGAGAAGGCTTTGCAGGCCCTGACGGCCCACCACTGGAGGAAACTGATATACCTGTTCCTCCAGGCAAGACATTTGTGTCAAAAAGATGTGAAATACAGTGGTCATCCTCACCCAATACACGTCAGCCAAGTATGAAAATATTATAAAGACAGTGGCAAAATGTATTTGCACAAAGCACACCGTGACAACGTGTCACTTGTGTGCTGTGTAGACACAGATACACAGACAAACGCATACAAACACTCACACACCTCGTTCATTGTGCTCATCTCTTGTTAAATTTTGTAAATGTCTGTTTCTTAACACTATAAATAAACATAAGTAAAGTTTACTTTCAATACAAATCCTTATGACTCATTTGGCTTGATTTTGAGTGAGCGGGTCAATATGACCCTGAACAGCAGAGGTGTCTCATCTCCATTTATCTACATCACCCCATGAAAAAAATAATAAATAAAAAAATACATGTTATGCTAGACTGATGCAATTTACATCTAGGTTTTTCCAATGTACCTAAAAAATTGTTTGAACACGTATTTAAAACGAGTGCGTTATCCTCATTGAACTATGATCTATGGAGGGGGGAATAACTCCATTCCACTAAATACTGATTGAATTGTTAGTAATGGTGTTGGTGATGAGGTACAAACTATATTTATTAGGATATTTTGGTTTCTGACAACTTTTGGATGATGAAACATGCACCGGGTCACATTGACCCGCGAACATCATGGCTGTACCTAAGAAACGAACATAACAGGAGGGTTTTAAAATAAAGTACTTCATTTTAGAAAAATAAACTGCAGCTTTAAATTTAGTTCATTCAGGTGTGAGGTGATGTCACCTAAAAAAGCCACGATATTATATTCTTATCTTCTAAAAAGAGAAATGTGTGTGCAGGGACCTTATCTGTGGGTATTGAAACCACTTGTTTCAGCTCTATTCCTCTCTGTTAACATCTTAGTTGGACAGTGAATTACTGTGTTAGGATTCTGGAGTGGGTACGTTTGCTCAAAAGAGTTGTTCTTTGTCATGTAGTGGCGCTTCACATTACCACTATTAATAATCGCCACGGTCTCTGAACATATAAGACATACTGGTTTTGAACTGCCCGTGGGAAGAATTAACCTGTAAGAGTCTGTTCAGGCTCTGGTCTTGCTGTCCACATTCCTCTTTTTAGAGAACGTCATGTGAAATAACTTCTCTGACTCACGTAACACTCATTTTCTGAATACTCGGTCTCTTGCCAGCAAAGCTGTGAAGGTTAATATTGAAGCGCTCCGTCAAAATAAAATAATTCTCAATTATCTATCGGTTTTAGGTCCAGGGTCCAGATACAACGTCGTCTGGATCCGGATCCGGACTGCAGTCCGCCTATTAGTGACCCCTGATGTAGGAGAAATAAGGTTTCCAACACAAAAAAACTACTGTAGAAACGTGGTGGACTCTGTGAAGAAGATATAAACAGCTTATTATAAAGTTCTTATTTTCAGGGGATAATACATTAAAGAAAACATACTTATTAAATGCTACAAGCTGTTCCTTTAAAGCAAAGCCATAAAAAACGTTCTTTATTCACACAATATTTTCTACCATAAAAAAAGGCCCTGATGCCTGTATCCTTCATCGTGCACAAAGTTGTGTTCAAAATAGGACTACTTATGTAATTAACAGCCGAGCAAGATCATCCAGTTCTGCTGTGGTGTCAAGGGTGAGTCACACAACCAAAAATATCACACAGGGGCCACTGCGCACGGATGCGCACCAAGAGGGCGACGTGGCCCCGAGACCGCCTGCAACTTGAGAATCCGCAGCTCTGTCATAGTGATATACCTGCAATTCATCAGCGGATCTCTCCTCTGTGTGGTCTGCTTTTAGGAGCCACCACAACGGTCACCCAGCAGTGTTATTTATTGAATTATGTGTTTTATCCACTTGGAAGCTGTGAAGCAGGATGAGACTTTATACACCGCAAGGCTGGCTCCACTAGAAAGAATAAAGTTCTACTTTTAGAAACCTCAAACGTTTCACTGCCATTTGGGTTTTGGAACTGCCATTTAACTTAATTCTTCACCTGCAGGGATCCAAACCAGTACACTACATACCATGGGTGCCTAGTTATAGTTAAAAGTGGTGGTGCAAGATAGTGACAAGGAGGTATGGCGGGACATTTTTCATCCTATTAAATACCTAAATCTGCAATGTCCTGCTCTATAGAGCCTCGCTTAGCAAAAGTCTGGAAACAGTGAGGATTATAAAATAGTATAATTCATCAACGCTCAAACGCTCAAACGTCAACCTCATGGTGTCGTTTAACGGTCAGGGGATCACTGAAGTCAGTTGGATTCATCCTCTGGGGAACATGAATGTCTGAAAACGACTTCATGGCAATGCATCAAAAACCTGTTGAGAAACTTCAGTCTGAAGTGAAACTGGACAGTCACAAACCAGGGACCACGGATTCATACATTCAGTTAAAACTGCACATGGGCATGGTATCGTCTTTTCTTGGATTTGTGTTGCTAAAAACAATATTATTGCTGTTTCTTTTGTTGTTTTTTCATTGTTTAGCCCTATCTCATTCTATACAATGGATTCCTGATTAATGTATTTCTAATGAACTGGTGCATAGAAATACATTTAACAGCTGAGAGAATCATAGCAGCATGTTGCTGTAGATTACAAAAGGTGTGAAATGAGGCTAGTAGAAAAGCTTTGAAACTGATGGATCCACACCGTTTCATAACATTGTGATCATTAGTGGTTTTGGGAGTCTGTGTGGTCCTTCTCTCATGCCCTCAGTCCCACTTTGACCTACCACGCTGTTAGCACTCCAGAGGCAAAACCTCTCATTTACGGCCAACCTACCACAGTCAGCATCGCTCACGTAGAATCTCTTGACTTTGACCCATCAATTGCTGGGGTTTCATGCAAATAACAGGGTGTCTATTAGGGGTGAAATATTGCACAATATGTCACTAAACATTCAAACCCTAAGGTGTCCAACACGGCGGCTTGGTCAGTGCTTCTACACTTCAAACTGACACTCTACATACGCCCCTAGGGTTCATTTTGGACGTGTCAGTTGTAGGTCAAATGCAGTTTGCCAAAAAATACCAGGATGTTCTGCATTCGGTTGCATAGTGCAATATGCATACTTTTCTGGCTATTCTGACCCACAATCCAATTCAAAGCAATTCAAAGTTCAAGGATAAAAAGTAGTATGTCCCAATTGAATGCATACTGCATGCAACTGTATGTACTTTGTAAGAGACACTGCAGTTTGTATTCAAAGGAAAAATTGAAAAGCAGACGGGGTATTTTCCCTCACCTAAAAAAACCCAAGGGAATAATACTGAGGTACGGCTGTGGACGTGACACAGATACCTAGTAAGTAGGGCCAATACTTTGCAAATGATGACTTCCTGCCGGTATTCCAAATGGGTCAAGGTTTCAAGGTAGTGATTTACTGGCATAAAAATACAATCTATTGTTGCTGGTTTGAAAGGATCAAAATGTTGCATCCATCTATTTTCTATCTCCATTCATCCTATGCAGGGACAGAGAGGTCTGGTTCTCCCTTGCTACAACATCTGTGGCAACTACAGAAGGATTATGGTTAGAGAAAGACTGTGGTTCTGGCAAATAAAGGTGGTTAAGCAACTAAAACACCTGGTTGGGTCTGGGGAGAGATTATGGTTCAAATGAATGAAAAGGACTGAAACTCCAGTCTCCTGCATGAAAGTGAACCATGTCGACCTCCACATTCTCAAACACAGTGTAGTTGGCTTTGGAGAATAATCATGTCAAGCGCATTGTCTTCCAATACGGCGGTTATTCTCAGGATACTGGTTATACCTACAGGCAAGTTTTAGAATCCCAGCGGTAGAAAACCGGACCACCTTGAAAAGCGATACAGACACAGGAAGAACGTGACAGGAAGAACGTGCAAAGTGTCCAACCAGTACTGGTTAAGTATAAAAAAAAAGAAACTTCTTGCCGTGTGAGCCCCCGAACGCCGTGAAAATGTTTCCTGTGTGACTAAAACAGGGCGACGAGGAGGCAGTGGTGGTTTTCTAGCTGGAGCCCCTCGACCACCGCAAGTTCTTCCAGTACCTTGATGTCCTGTTTGTTTTGTCTTTAGTCGGAGCACGGTGTGTCGGCTGGTTACGGGCCAGAGGCTGTCAGGAAGGAAGAGACTGGCCACGAACCATCCTGTGGTTGGTTACACATGCAGTAAAATAGGCCTGTGTGTGACAGAGACTCAGAGAGCAGCAGTTATTGCCTTTTGAGTCTATATTTTTGACATAACAACTATACATGGGGACATACGGACTCTGTACTCCAATTTCTTTGCCAATTTTCTTTCTAGATGTCAGACGACATTACAAGTAGCAGTTCACAGCAACAAGAAAATAAATATTTGACATACTTTCTTGGCAATAATGTGGTCTTTACTTCATGCTATATGTACAGCAGCATATGCAAACAGTTAAAAGCAGAACAATGTCTTCATTTCTATACTCGGACAGCATGCATTATATAAAATATCAGCTTTCCAATTTGCAAAGGAAACCGAAGCTGTGCTACCATAAAACGCTCGTGTCTTGAGACAGAATGAGAGGAAAATAGATTTGGAAGTTTTCAATGTTTATTTCATGCATTTTTTATGTTTCAGAATGCAGTTTTGGAATAATTTGGCTTGAACCAATTCCCTTTTGCACAAGGGACAATGTCAGCACAAAGAGAAGCTGTTTTCGACAACGTCAGCATTCACAAAAAATAGGTTTGGCTTTAAAAGTCAGCATCAGGGTGCATTGGGAGGTGGCGAGGGAAGGGAATGATAAAAAGAGGGGTAAGGAGAAATGTGCAGGTCTAAGATAAAATGAGGTAAGATGATGAAGAGGCTGACATAAGATTTCCAGAAAAGTCCAGGTGGTTACAAAGGCCTCCACTGGACCCGTGGAGAGTCCAGTTGGAGTGCCGGCCATCCTTTCACCCACGCAGTTTTTAAGCAGGGCTAAAGGTAGTATTTAGGGACGCATGGGTACATCTCCAAACACACCTTGCTGTAATACAAAAGTTGGAAGCTGGGAGGAAACCAGGGAACTAAACATGTGGAGATGCTTTTTTTCTCTCTTTCTTTCTCTCTCTGTGATGTGAGACTATAAATATTAGCCAGTTTCTACTGAGCCATCACAAGGACTTTTACTGGACAGTCAGAATTTGTTTTTAAGAGATAAGAAAACAGGTCGGAAGACTTATAATTAGTTATATACGTGTTTGGACAATGTTACTTTCATTCAGTAACATTTACGGATGCTCTCTACCGCTGGTGTTTGCGTTCGGCTTGCCTCTCATCCTTCTGTTGAACGACGGATACTCAGAAGCCTCCGTCTACCACACAAAAGGTGAGGACTACTTCTTCTTCCCTGTAGAGTGATTTTTTATCCTGTAGTTGTGCAGTTACTGCTTTTCCACCCTGGGAGCATAAATCAACTCTTGTTGTGACTTACCTCTAGCTATTAAACCAAATGTCCTCTGTACAGTGACCTTGCATTCAACCCTTTGGGGCGCCTCACAGCAGTGTGTTCCTATTGATCCCCCTCTCAAGGTCAATGACAAACCCCACAAGAATAACTCCAGCAGGGATGGGAGGTCACTAGATTTTATTGTGCCTGACCTAGGGCAACAGGGCTTTATATATTTCGCCGTATATATTTATATATATACGGCGAAATATTCTTTTTTGAATCTGCAAATCTTTCAAGCAACCTCTTGTAAAAGACTTTCACCTAACCAGGTCATACCTCGAATTAGAAAAGGGAAAATATAAATATACACACAAGAGATTGATGTGTCATACTGGTGCTCATTTCTTCCTACAGGCGTCTGTTCTTATAAAGACAAGCACTACAAAGCAGGAGAGTCTTTCCGGAGAGGCTGTGATAAGTGCTTCTGTCATGACTTTGGGTCCTACTGCCTCACGTGAGTAGATCACTCACTTCAGTTCATAATAATGGATTTAAATTCAACAAAAGTCTTGCTCATGGGAGTTCTGTCATGGTGAATAGTTGACACGGTCTCTTCTCTGTCCCTCCAGGCCAATGAAGCCCACCTCCTGGCCCAGGAAGTGTCGTCGGATCAGGACAGAGTGCGGTTACACTGTGGTGTATAAAGAGGACCCACTGGCTGAGTGCCGAGCCTACAGCTGGATACGTTGACATGCAGGACTTTATGATGAAACTGTAGACAATGCATGTTCTACAAAGTACTTATTGTGTATTGGTGTATATAGTGTTGGTTCTGGACAGCATTACCATGATGATATTTTTGTTTTTTATTGAGGACAAGTCAAATCGTACTTTGATGCTTAGGGTCCTACTGGAACCAAAGAGAATGAAAGAGGGGGTCTCATCCCCAACTAAAGGTCAGGTCACCAATGTTTGACTTCAATCTCGTTTGTTGCGTTTAACAATGTTAAATGCAGTTATGTCTTCACAATGGTGTCTTTGGGAGTAATTGACATTGGTTAGTACAGCATAGCATAACAAACCATGTGGTCACAGTTTATACATATCAAGTTAACCATGACTAGTCAGATGATGATTCATTTCATCTTTATCTGTTTTTTTTTATCTTTATCAAACAAACACAGGAATTTCACCGCTGTTCGTGTACCGCGTGAAACCAAAAGTAAATGTTTACGTTACGTTACGTTGTTACGCTACGTTGTTACGCTACGTTGTTACGCTACGTTGTTACGCTACGTTGTTGCGCTACGTTGTTACACTACGTTGTTACGTTATCATTTTAACACAAACCATGATGTTTTTTCTAACCCTAGCTTCAATACGTTAACCATGTGGTATTGTGCTTTCCTACAACCGTGATACGGGGCTGATATGAAACTTGTTTTGTTGTTCAGAAATGACATTCAACATGTCCCGCGGCATCCCAACATTTTTCTGGCAACTAGGTTGTGCATGAAAGTGGAATGAGAAGAACTGTTATAGTATTAAAGGAGCTAATCACATCATAGTGCATAGTCAGCACTATGATGTATGAATACCTGTTATAATAGGACAGCATAACGTTACTAAGAAAGCTACTGAATAGGCAAATCTTCTTTAAAAACATTTTTTTATTCGTTGACATTCCCTTGACACCCCGACAGCCATCAATAAATCAAATACTAATGAAAATAAATCTGGTTTCTGTGTCTATCGCATATTGGATGGGCTACCTGCCTGTCCATCCATGCTAGTTTGACAGCTGTGAGTACTAACAATAACCATGTTCGTTCCTTTCATTTTTGGTGGAAGTGGCTTTTGAGGCATGCCTGAAGGGATGGGTTGCCGACTTGGCGACTTTCCTTGGAAAAGAGTTGGCAACACTGGGCAGGGTTTTTCGGTTAGATTCTTTTTCTTTTTTTATCTAGTGTACTCTTACTAGTTTCTTAAGATTACCAACCCTAGTTCTAAAGTACATACAATATGAATGATCATGAAATGTATACTTTAAAAGATAATAATTGTAATCACTCACAATTAAATCGCACTGAATAATAGCTTCACTCATAGTTTGTATCAAATAGACAACCTCTCACTGGCTAGTCGTGTCAGGCCTGTCAGATTAGCAAGAGACAATGGAGAATCACTCTCTGGAGCTACTTGTATGACTCAAAAGTCTGGTAGTCAGACTTATAGTAGCTACTAGAGGAAATCGATGTAAAACAACAAATAAAAAAGCAGCATAAAGTCCATACTGGGGCTCCAATGGGGAAGAGTATCCTACTCTTTATCTGGTGCTGAATCTGGAAAACACCACATTCTACAGGAATTCACAAATTAAAGTGAGTAAGTCTTTGGATTCTTATAGTAGGCCAATAAAAACCTCAAATATGCCCTGTGCATTTTTTAACGTCTCACAGATTGAGTTTGTGGCTGGTATATGTTCACAAGTCAGCCAGGCCAAGCTCCTGACAACGTCTGGCCTGCAAGGACGGCAGATGGGAGATGACGCCTGTGGTGTCCGTTGGGAGGCTATCAGGAGGTCAGCCAAGGGTGGCGGAGGCACTGTGCAGCGGTAGCCCTCCTTTCCGGATAGTAGTCCAACATGCGAAGAACGAAGTCTGAGAATCCAGTGGCCTCTTCCAACAGGAAGTGGTATTTCTCCACCAGAACGTCAAAGAGGCTCCAGAGCCTCAGTGGGCCGAATTTATGCAGGTCACCTGGGTGACACGCAACCAGTATTACAGGAGGATGCTCACCAGTAACAATTTTGAAATGATTTACTGGAATGATATCAATTAAAAGTATAATTACAATACGACAAGACGTACATCAAAAATAAGTTGTGGACTTACCTCTGCGGTTGAAGTACTCTGCAGAGTATTTACCCGGCAAGGCAACAGCTGGTGGGATTTTACCAAGCAGCTTCATGATCTGGGCTATATGGTCTGAGGTGGAACGGACAAACAAGTCAGTATGCACTGCATCAATATTTACCAAGTAGCCACGGTGTAATCTTATTTATTCCTGTGTCAGTGTTTGTCACGAGTATGTCAGCGTCAGCACACTGAACTAAACCTACCTTCCTCCCGGGAAATGGACTCGCTGGCTTTGGGTTCAAATAGGGAGTCTCCAGTAACCAACTCGAAGGCCTGAGAGAATGCAAGAGACAATTAAAAGGGTGAGATGTGTGGCCAAGTTAGCATCTCAATGTTAACAACACTGATTGGCAAACTGCCCATTGTTACCCTGAACCCTGATAGTCCACAAAATGTCACATTGACCGTAAGCCCATTTGTCTGACAGCCCATTATCCTGAAAAAAGGACCATTATCCCACAGGCCAATTGCTCCCAAAATACACACTCTCCCTGCAACAAATAGAAGCACATGGCTAATTATTCTGCAGAATTACTTTATTGGAACTTCCCGATTTGTTTTCTCCCGGCGAAGGCATTACCCACTACTCTTGGTAATCGTTGCCTTCGTTAGTTGGGTTGGTTAGGTTTAGGCATGAGGAGTGAGATTAATTAGGTTTAGGATTAACAATACCAGGGTAAACCAATCAGAGAAAGAATAGGGTGGATCATGACTGCCATGAGTGTGTATTTCCGGAGCAATGGTCTTTCAGAATAATGAAAGTTAGATGTCGGGATAATTGGCTGGGCTTTCAGTCCAAAGGGTCCTTTTTCAGGACTATTGGTGTTTTTGTTGGAATAATGGCATGGCTACCATGACCGAAATATCTCAACAACAGTTGGATGGATTGCCATGAAATTTGATTATCCACTTACTCAACATGTGCACCCACTAGCACAGGGGTGGGCAATTAATTTTTACCGGGGGCCGCATGAGCAACCCGAGCACTGCTGGAGGGCCACATCGACAATATTTCAATTAAATTTTGCTCAATATTATTTTTGATATACCGTAAGATAAATAATAATAATTTCATTTAACCTAACTTGACTTTATACAAAAGCAGATTGCTTTTGATGGTTTTATTTAAACTCTTAATCCTTAAATATTTATATTAGGCTATGTGAAATTGAAATAAGAAAACAAAAACAATCATTGAATCACTGCAATTTATTTTTATTTTTTTATTAATTTATTAATATTAATATTAATTTATTTTTAATATTATTTTATCTCTGGGGGTGTGAAGTTTGGTAAAAAGTCCTTGTTGGGTTTGCAGTTTTACCATCAACGCATCAGCCTCCCTTGCGTGCTCTTCATCAGACAGATTCCGGTATTTATCCTCGTGCTTCGTCGTGTAGTGGCGATTCAAATTATAATCTTTAAACACAGCAACCTGTGTACCACAAATTAAGCACACAGCTTTACCTTTAATTTCTGTAAAGAAATACTTGGCAGTCCATGTCTTGTTGAAAACACGGCATTCGTCATCAACTTTTCTTTTTTTAGCGTGAGCGGACATCTCGGGGGTAACCGGGCATCACTTGTCGCTGTGCACCTTCACTCAGAGGTTACATACGTCCATAAATAACACTTTTCAAAATAAAAGCAGCACAGTTGTATTGCACGCACGACATAGATGTTTTTTAAAATGTATTTTGTAATTTGTGATTGCCGCTGTTCACCTTCACTCACAATCACGCACGCGCATACGTCCACACGGAAGTAATACAAATAACGCTTTTCAAAATAAAAGCAGCACCGTTGTATTGCACACTCGACATAGATATTTTTTTAATTTATTTTGTAATTTATGATTGGCCTCACGCGGGCCGGACAGGGACGCACAAAGGGCCGGATGTGGCCCGCGGGCCGTAAGATGCCCAGGTCTGCACTAGCAGGTCAAAGTTGGGAAACATCTCTGCACCCACAAGATGGATTGGCACATACCTTGGTACAGACCTTTATGATTCCCAAAGGATGAATCTGAATGCACATTATACATCTTGTATGGCTCAATAAATGCAGAATCTGTTTATAGATTACCACCCCAGTGACCTACTGGTGGGTCAGTCATATAAGCTATTGCTATGCAGACAAACTTTGTTGAAACTTGTAGAACTTTATGCAAAAATCTAGTGGAAATCCCAAAGGTTGGGTCAAATTTTTTGAAAAATGTGTGCGAAATTCCCCACAAAACTAATATTGTGGGTTTGAATGTTTCACACAGTGAAACCTTAATATCATATGTTTTTTCCCTCACCATGCAGGCGACGCTCCAGATGTCAGCAGGAGGGCCATACTGAGATCCCAGTAAAACCTCCAGGGAGCGATACTGACGGGTCTGAATCTCCTCACAGAAATGTTTGTACTGGTCCAAGAAAGAGAGACAGACATAGCAGACAGTAAAGTTTAAAGTGTCTTTTTCCACAAGGTGTTATGTTTTTGACTGTTAAACTTGCAATAACATTTGTTTTTGGCCACTTGGGGTCAGCGGAAGCAAGTTGTGAACACAACACTAACATATTATTACCTTTTAAGTATATGGCAAACTTGTTAGCAAACACTTGCTTCTTTACACAACCAAGCAGTTAAGGAGCAAACATTAGCATTCCAACATGATCTCCCTTGTCGTCAGAATTTGCCGCTTGGGCAGAAGCTGTAGTGTCTTGACGCAGAAAGTTAGCTTTGTAACACGTTGCTCGTAGCTTTAGGCAACAAAAATACTTGGTTAAAAAAGATCATGGTTTGGGTTAAAATAAGTATGTCTGTTACGTAACTTAATACAGGTGTAATGTCATGTGACTCAGTGACATGGCGTCACGTGGCATAACATCGTCATATTTGGTTTCACATGTTTCACATGTGTGTGACACAAATGACGGCTGAAGTAAAAGTCCTGTATTTGTTTGAGCCCTTCACCCCCTTCCCGCCCTTAAAAGGACTTTCTCGCCCTTTACAGTATGTAATTCGCTCTGAGTGTTTAATAAGATAAGTTATATATATATATATTCTTTCCACAAAAAAGTAGTATTTCTCTGGTTCTCTCTTTTAGCTCTGTTTTTGGTCTCCACCAACTCCTAAGAGAGATGTCGGGCTCCTTAACTTCTAAATACCCAACAATGTTCACAAGCTAATCTCTTACTTTTTTTGTCAGCTGTGGAGCAGAGTGGTGGGTTTTTGAGTTTTTAGCTTAAAAGCTCTGCCTGTTGCGGCTTGAGACGATGATAGTGATCAAAATAATAATGACATATAAATAATTAATTGTGTGTTCAACACTATGAGCGACCCCTTTCCCTTTCCCATTACAATTTTTTTTTACATTGCCATTAGGAAAAAAAAGACTAATTTTGTTTCTGAACTACATACTTTGTACTTTTATGAGGTCAAATGTTTTGTACAGATGGACCCTTCTTGTAGGTCTAGAAATTGAAAACAAATTCAGCACTTGGCTAATGTATTACGTCAAACTGTATAATGACTGTGTGTGAAAGAGCAACTACTGACCACCCAGCAGGAGCTGCCCAGGTCAGCAATCTTCACTCTAATTTCCTTTAAACTGTACGGCTTCACCTGCTCCTTCTCTGGAAGAAACAACAATAAATCATGTTTTTAAAATCTGATTCTTTCCAAGATGATATTTTGGATTGGATATATCAATGCATTTTTTTGTTATTTCTTAGTTTAGATATCAGTACAACTTGTTTGTTAACCCCTAACATTTACAAAATGTGTCTACAGAGCAGAGACTATACATTCAAAGCATGTCATTGGCACACAAGTTTGCCTCCTCGCCGCTCAGACGAAGCCTTGAGACTTCACTCTTAAACAATCTTCAACAACTGTTTTCATATATTAAAAAACAAAAATGTGCCTGTGGACTTGGCCTCTTTCCCAGTCAGTACATAGGAGGAGCTGCTGTCCCCTGCTGGTACTTTGTGGGACTGCTCCTCCAGACACAGCAGGATGTTCTCGGGCTTGACATCCGTGTGGATGATTTTACACCAAGTGTGGAGGTAGTCCAGGCCTTGAAGAACCTAGACACAACCCAAACATGATGTTCCCCTTACATACAACCAGTACTGAACTTTCTTTCTGATCTTTGACTCAATCAGGGTGAACTGGTGGTTTAAAGAGATGAGGATTACCTGAGTGAGTATTTGTTTAACTGAAGGCCGCATCAGTCCAGGAGCCCCAAAACACAGCTGCCAGCTTCTCAGGTCGGACCCCAGCAGCTCCATCACCAGACACATGTCTGACCAGCAGGCATTTGAGAACGTTTACATGTAAGCTATTGGCTAGCAGCAACTCTGGTTGCAAAAAGAAGTCCAATTATATAGAAGTCTATGAGAAAATGACTCTATTTCTCTATCAGAGCAGTATTCAGCATCACTACTTCACTCCTCCGCATTTAATTTCTGTTTATCGGTTGCATAAAACAACAACATGGAGATGGCCGTAGTCCAAGATGGCGACGGCGAAATCGTCAAAATCAAGGCTTTCAAAATGGCAGTCTAGTCATGTCCACTTCTTATATACAGTGTATGGATGCCATGCAAGACTGTTTTCAGTGAAGCGACATAATGCCATCTGTTGTTTACATCTCTGAAAGATACAATCTGTTTGAGTTTGCAGAAATAAATCAAATTCATGTTATTGTATAGTTGATATTAACACTCCAACCATTTGACAGAGGCTTTTTAGTGGCTCTTTTAGAGACAAAAGCTCTTCAACCCTCAGTGTCGGGTTGAGAGTGGACGCCCAAGAAATGGTTGTCTGTAAAAAGGATACGAACCCCGTTGACCCCGGCCAGCTTGAACTCATCCAGCAGCTGAACAATCCTTCGACTGGAAGGATGCCTGCTCGTAGGACCACTAGCCTGATTAAACGGAGAGGAGGAGGGGGAGCGGTGAGAGGAAGAAGTGGGGATGAAAGCAAACAATAAAGAGGACAGGGACGAATAGAGAAGGATAGCATTATTGTGAATAAGTGTTGAGATGAAAGTGGAAAAGGGAGATGTCTGACAAGGGAAGAGAATTATAAACCCTCATGCAAAAAAATCAAAAATCAAGAGAAATAGCATTTCACAGAAATATCAGGACATGTTAGAGAGGCAAAAACCACAAAGAACATGTCACTAACGCATCTTAGGAGAGCGAGTTCGTCCTGTCCTGCCTGGGTGAAGCCAGCTCCGCTCTTCAGCACCTTCACAGCAACGCGCCAACCGAGCCTGCTGACACAGACGGTGGATCAGATCTGTTTTTCGGATACAGGACAGAATCCTGCTCTCTGCTGAATCCATGAAAGCTGCGCTTTAGTGTCATACAAACATGTATTTTGTTATCTTACTTATGTATGATAATCAGATAAAAAAAAGAGAAGTTCAACTTTTCAAATTGCGTTAAAAAAAAGAAAAAAATCTTCGTAAGGGGCTGTACACAAATTATTAGAAGGGGCGGGAAGGTTGAAATAGGGGTGTGGTTATGTATATTTATACCAATATGATATCAAGACAGAAGTTGTTTGAATATTGCCATTTACAAAGGGTGTCAATTCAATATTTCTTCATCCAAAACAGAGTCAAAGCTGATTTGACTCATTTGGTCACACTATTACACACAGTCAAGTTGTTGTCTGACATGGGCTTGTTGTGTGTCAAGGTTATTGGTCCGAATTGTATTATCAATTAATGTTACATATTACGCAGTTGGGTGAAAAGTTGTATCTCAATTTATGTTTATGAATCAGTTGGCAAACCCACAAAGAGCAATTTTTCTAACATAGAAAGATCTAGCTAACGTATCGCTGCAGCACACAGTAAGCTACCTGAGCTAATTTATAAGCTAGTTAACTTTGTAGCTAACGTCCGATATATGCAGTGGACGCGGTGGTGTCAGGTGTCAACCTCTTCAATGTTGACATTAGTTCCCAGGTTTGAGAAATATACAGTACGCTGTGTGGCGTCCACACGACAAAGCAACCCCGGAGACAATCTTTCAAAGGGAACACCTCTTATCTTGGAGTTTGAGGTGATACTCTGTCACTGAAAATAGCAATAAAATGTCAAGAATTGTCTTTATTCTTGTTCTATAATTTCATAAATACAACAAACTATAGTCTTTGTATATATAATATAACTATATCTAAAACTTTATAAGCTGTGATATCAAATTGCTTTTACGGCTCCAAACACATTTTATTTGGTGGGAAATAGGGCAAAATGGCTCTTTGGTATAGTCCTTAACTAAACCTACCTGAGGTCCAGACACAGCCACACAGTGGAGTAATAGCCCCAGCCCAGCTTGGAAAGCACCTGGTATCGTCTGTTGAAGGTGTCGCCTATCTGGACAGGGTGGTACCCACCTGAGATAAAAACAAGAGACACCTTAAAAGATCTGTTCGCATCTATTATCTTTTTGTATTATTCCATGATTGAAATGTGAAACCTTTTTATCACACAGTATACAGTTTTCATCTGTCATTTAGAAAGCTTAGAGAGCGAGGACTAAACTGTGGCACTTCAGCTATTTCTGGGATTACCACTCCCTCTAAACTATACCATGTCTGCAGTGAGTATTTTTATACAGTGAGCACAGTCAAATCTCCCAGCGAGACACTGAAACATTAGGATGCATAAGTTTGTATCAGTTTTCTTTCAGCCGGCATGACACAACAGTCTTGGACATCGTCAAGAACTCTTGAAATTAAATCTATTTCTATTCAGAGTGACATATATATGGTGGTGTATGATTTGTTACTGTGTCAGGAATGTGTGGTATCACACTCAACAGTTTATCTGCTTTTAAGAGGAACAGGCAGAGGCCTGCACAGCTGGCAAGAGGTCAAAATGGCAGGTTCAAAAGGATGCGGCAGGTTCTAGTGATATATGATAGTATAGTGTGTTCACGCTGTGAAATGTCCAACTCAATACATCTTGGTCGCAATTCTATAATCACCAATGGTAAAAACAGCCCAGTCGCCAGGAAAACATTTTGGCTCCTATGTTTCTGCAAATTACGGACACGTTGAATGTAGACGTCTTTGCATTCAGTCAGAGTAAGTGATGAAGTACTGTATATTGAGCGGACGTTGTTGAGATTAACTTGGCATAATAACGAGTATAAGAATCGAGACAGTCCACAAAGGGCAGGTCGGCGAGTGGGTTTGGTTTTAAACACAGGACTTTCACTAAGGTAACCGCTGTTTGTGTCCCATGTGAAACTATGATTTTACATTATTTTACATATTGTCGTTTAATGTAGCGGTTGTTGTTTATTTATGGTCATTACGTTACGTTATCGTTTCAACACAAACCATGATGTTATGTCCAACCGCAAGTAGTTTTGTTGCCTAACCCTAACCATTTGTTTCACAACTTTAATCATTTGGCATTGTGGCATTGAGTAAAAAATAACAGCCCATACACTGCTATGGGATTTTTCAGCCACGCGAGCGCCACGGCTCTAAGGAGTCAGTGCACCACTGGTGCAGACTGAAATAGCTCATCAAATTTTCAATGAAATGAAAGCCAATCAGAATAAAAATGGATTTATTTTACATATATTGCTTTAAATAAGATAAGCCGATGTCATTTGAAGCAATATATTGTATAAAAATGTGGGCTGCTCTGATGGGATGGAGGGGCTTAGGATAAAAGTGTGGTGACATTGGCAGCGGTGAATGGGTACATCGGCAGATGATGGAGTGAGTTAAGAGGCTCTGATGTACCATAGCAGTATTCTCCTGGGTCCTCAGAGTCTCGACTGTCCTTTGGATCCAGCTGCTCATGACGTCCTAGGGCCTCAAAGTTATTCGACGACCTACAAAACAAACACACCGACGTCACATGAAAACTTGATTCCATAGTCTCATTACTGCCTGTGCGTCCTCTGCTTACAGTGTGTGTGTGTGGGTGTGTGTGTGTGTGTCAGTGTCGAGTTGCTAGGGGCAGCCGGGAGAGTTGAACTACTTTTAGAGTTTCCACATGGACTCGTCTTGTCATGGAAACTTGGCTCACTCTGCATCGGAAGTTGCACTATTTCTGACTCAACTGTAAATCATTTTGCAAACTGACAACTCTCCCTCCCAGCTGCTTTGGGTATCAACTGTATCTACTTCACTGGGGTCATGTCATGGCTGAGAATACTGAACACAGATCAGGTTTCTGTCTGGCTGGAGGGACATGTAGTGGAGGTTGGTGTGCGGTATGGTACCCTTGTTTTTAAGTTTAGCGCACAAAGTGGAATTTTGCTCACTTCAACAATTGATGGCTTTCTTTTGACTGTTGACACTTTGATATCCTGTCTGAAACTCTAAACTAACATTCAAAGCTACAGTAGATAACTTCAATAAAATTACCTTTCGTCATAAATAGAGCTGGGCAGTATGATCAAAATCCTCCTTTCACATAGGTCATTGAATATCTCTAACTATTTATATCACAATATAACATGTTTTCTGGTAACTCAATACATTTATAGTCTATAGGAAATAACAACATGGTAAAGCCTATTTGTATTTACTCCTGTGCAGACTATTTTCTTAATTAATTCAGAACGTTTGTGCAAAATTAACTTAACTGATTGTAACTTGCATTTCAATGAGTGGTAATGTAAAGTGTGATGAAAAAACAAAACCACAATCTTCTAATAATGCTTTCACATCAGATTTTCTGAGAAATTTAAATTGGTATATGTTATGAATTTAAAGAATGTGTGTATCACGATATCTTGATGTAGGAATCAATCACGACAAATGATAAATTATCGTATTGAATTAACGCCCGGTCAAACTGTCACTAAATCCTGACACTAGCACATGAACACCAAGTTCCTCTGCCTCTTTTAGTGCTCCTTTTTAGTGCATTTGCTAAATTCCACCGTACCTGGAGAAAAACAACCAATCAGAACAGAGGAGCTTGATTCTATTCACAGATTTTCTGTCTGATGTATTACTGTCAGGATATAGTGACAGTCTGTACAAACAGGACAAAAAACGTCATTTTCATCAAAGTTAGCAACTGCACCTTTAAGTCCCCTCTGTGATGTCTAAAATAATGTCGGCATGCTTTATTTGTGCGTTGCTAAATTTAACTGCTCCACTGCATTGCTATTGCCATGGAAAAAAATAAGTTCACCAGCCAAGTTGCATTTTGTCGAGTTGTGTGTTTCAGGTTTAAAACACACGCTGTCCACAGTTAAACTATCCAGTTGCTTCCAGCGTTTCAAGTACAATCAGAAAATGTTTTCTACAGTATCCCATTTTTTTTTGTTAAAAGTCCCATACTTACGCGTGAGTCTGCTGAGCAGTGTTGTACGTGGAGTGGGGACTCCTCTGCATGGTGCGGTCCAGCAGATGCAGCGTGTGGAGTGATTCAAAGAGCTGGTACCTTGAATTAAGAAAGTGGTGGATGAAATCTTGTAAGTGAAACTGCAGCACCTTCAGTGTTGCACCCCTTGAAAATAGTTGAGCAGCTGAGAGGTGTGTGTGTGTGGGGGGGGGGGGGGGGGGGGGGGCGGGCGCTGGGAATGCCAGTGAGCAAGGTCTAAACATGGCCGCCCCTAATGCAGACTCCTAATCCAACTGCCTGCTAGGCTTTTACCTGCATTGTTGTCCTCCAGTCACTCCTGGTCTAGTTTGTCTCTCTCTCTGTATCGCTAAGCCTCCAGTTCTCTCTGTCTGCTACTGTGGGAAAGCCACAACAAAGATCCGAGGGGCTAAATGATGAGGAGTGTGGCATGAGGCCACACCGACGGAGGATAGGGAGTGACAGCTGCTGAGTCCACCCGTCCCTGTCTCAAGGGGAGTTTGACCTTTTGGGCCACGGGGATCACACATTGCTAAACCCCAGGCTTGAGAATGGGATCCCCCGTCCTCTAACAAGATATCAAGTATCACAATAAAGTCATTAGAACGAAGGTCAGCTGAGGAGCTTTTTAAAAAAAATTGTGCGTCCATCTTTTTCTTCTCTGTGACGTTACGCATTAGACATTGGCACTCGAAGGGGTCGATCCCATGTGTTAATCTGTGTGTTGACGTCTTCTACTCCACCCCTCTTTATCAGGGACGCATTGTTGACTTCTTTTAGTGCCCTGGACAACGGCTGAGTCTTTCAGAGTCCAGGAATGAACCGCGGGAGCTGGCGGACCCGTCACAGTGCGACACCCAGCCACCGTCGGACCACAAGAGCCACGAGTCTGAAATCCAACAAGTAGATTGACCAGAGTCCTGATCCACCTACAGGATCTACCTGGACTCCGTGGCTCGTGGCCACAGTGTGTTTTTGCTGCAATAATTAAGAAGCTGATTAAGAATCTAATTAATCTGTTAGGAGCAGGATGTCAAAGTACACAACCTATAACTTCCTGTTGCCACTAGGGGCAACTGTTTCTATGTTGTTTTTTTTCACTTTTCACAGGGAAGACCAATGACAGTTTGTCCAATTGTGAGCGACTAGTGTCGGAGCAGGAAGGGTCCCTGTCCATGTCTCAGTTAAGGAGAGACGTGTCAATCATTCAGCCGACTAGCTCCCTGCAAAATGCGGACATTGCGGACATTTTTTATTAAAACATTTTGGCAGTTTTGCTGTTGATGTTGTCAGGGTCATTTTTCAAGTTTTTTTTCCATCTGTGAAACAGGTGAGCCAAAAAAGGTTTTGGCAGGGGACTTCTTATTTTTTTTGCAGGACTGGAACCCAAAACACTTTCAGAAAGGTCAAACTTGAGGATATTTGTTCTTTGACTTGTACTTTTATTTGTATCTATGTAGAAAGATAGAACATGTTGCTGCTAAATGCTGGTGGTGTTAATTATTCCTCTTAGTTTGTGTAATAATAGTCAAAAATGTTTATCTTCCTAATGGCATCTATGAGTCATCAATAGCCACATTTGAATTTACAGTGTGACTGATACTATAGACACTTTTTGGGGCCAGGGACCACTAACAGGGAAGAAAACTTTGCAAGGGCCCCCTCATAATCGTAACATTGATTAAGTACATACTTCATATCTTTGTACTCTTAGATGCCATTTGAACTATTTGTTTTCTAAAACTAAAAAACATGAACAGAAACACATATCAATTTGAATCATATTATAACCACTTTGTTTTGCGTCTCTACCACAGCTTCATTCCCCCTCAGTCCAAATATGGTCACCTCCGTTCATTGCTTGCAAAAAATCAAGCTGGCGACAGCCAAAATCCAATCTGGCAATGGCAAAAATGCCGTACTCGAGGCTTCAAAACCGCAGTCCGCAAACCAATAGGTGACATCACGACGACTACATCCATTTCTTATATACGGTCTATGGCTGGCACATGAGGACACATGACACCTTGTAGGCTCCCTGCTCTGTTCTCGAAATGTTGTCATATTTTCTCAGTTTAGCGAGTTTGGGCTTAGCGTCACTTGACTATGTGGACTGACTCAACTATTTCTCCATGCTCGCCGGCTAGCTAGATGGCTAATCAGCAAAGCTAAGTGGCAACAGGAGGTGGTTCGCCCTGAGTGAAGTGACTGATTCACGACAGTGTCACAATCCTATCAGTTTCTATTGGTCCAAAGATAACGTGGTGCGCCTGAGTGAAGTGACTGATTCACGACAGTGTCACAATCCTATCAGTTTCTATTAGTCCAAAGATAACGTGGGTGGGAACAATGGACACAATATTCTCGTTTTATTTGCGCAAATGGTCCCCATCTGTAGATATTCACTTTTTAACCCCGAGCGTGCCCAAAAGCTCTCCATTCGGTTCCGAGGCTCGGTTCCGAATGTCGCAGAATGGACTTTTCATAAAGAAATAAATAAAAGAAATAATAACTTTTTTGAAAAGTCTCCTTAATTTAATCATGTTAACCATTTTACACACTGCAAACACCATTATAAACTATTCTACTAACTAACTAAGAAGATCCGCTACAATATCATGTATTTGACGCCACAGCCGGCGAGCCTCAGAGAATGCTTCCAAAACCGGGGCCATTGCTTCACCCTTAGCATATCACACAGCTAACAACATTAGCACTTCACACAGAGTTCAACGGTAGCGTCCAAATTACTCTCCGTCAAAGCGTTCAGGAGTTACAGCCAACAAGCCACAGAAAGCACAACTCCCACACTGTCAAATATTAGAACTGTATCATATCGTGAGTCGGTTTTCAGGGCGAAAACGGTGAAATCCCAAATTATTCCGTATGAGTAATGTGTTCGTCTGCTAACTGACTACATCTGGAACTTAAAATGGCGATTCTCCGTCCATCTGAGCCAAAATGGTGGTCAGAATGCCGGCGGCGAATCATACAGGGGGATTGGGGCTTGGGGGCTGACTGCGGCACGGTTTTGGAGTTTTATTGGCTGAAAATTCTGTCAATCACTTCATGGAACACATGGGTGTGTTCCAAATAAGCATCCGGTTCTAACGAGATGTCACATAACAAGATCCGCCCGGCAGAGCCTGAGCAAGGGCTCCAGACAAACAGACAGAGACGAGGAAAATGCATGGAGGAGAGATATTAGAGGTCAAAATGGGTCAAAATGATGCCAAACAGCTCTGTTAAGATAGATTGTACAATATGAGTGATAAACAAAGTGAAATATAGTGAAATATATAGTTATATAGTATATAAAAGTACAATGGAACAGCTGCAAATTCTGGTTAGAAAATGAGAATTTGGCATGTTTTTTTTTAAGATAAACGCCTATAACTGGGGTTTGCTTCACTTTATTTACACCAAATCTTTTTGAGGCACCTGCAGCCTTTGTGCTATGAATTGGGAATGTTTTTAGGCTAGCCAGGGCCTCATTTAATAAATTACAGTGCTTTTTCTTCAGACGAACCTGGGAATTTCCCCTGTTTGCTGTGTTCAGTCTTCAGCTACTATTAACCAGTAACATATGCACATTATTTACTCATCTCATCAAATCTCACAATCCCTAGTGTTATTCAAGCATCAACATTTTTAAAATAGACCTTGTAGTTACAGAATTGTAGTCTCTTTTGTATGGGTTACAATTTTCGAGAAGAGGCCTAAAAAAAGGCTTAGGGTTCAATTAATGAGACAGCACCATTTTTTTTAGCACAACGATAACCTCGTGTTTGATGCGACTGTGGCGCTAAGGGGTCTGACAAGGCGTCCGTATGTGACAAGCTGGAGTAAGAACGTGTTGCCCTGCCGGATAAACGGAGGTGGCGCATCAGAGCGGAACCACTGATCAGTCTGATGACACTTGGTGAAAATGTTACGAAAGCTAACCTGATCACGAACATAGGAGAGGTGAAGAATACAGGGGAACTCCCAACAACACGGGACAGAAAACTATTTGAACTTCTGCACCAGTCGCAGCAGAGAAAAGAGAAGGAGGTGGGAGGGCAACAGGAAGTGTAGAATCTCGCTCGTTAAAGGTAAATATCAATCTCCACATCCATCGAACACTCATCCTGCATCATCTTCCTCAGATAGAAAACAGTTACTAAATGATAGTTTCCTTTGCTGGTATGAAAGAAGAGACAAAGAAATACAGTATACTTATTTTATACAGTTACATTTATATATGCAAACAGCAGTGGCGGGCCATCAGGGCCAGCAAGGCCTTCTCTGCTTGAGTCTTGCTGATCCGACGTTAACCCGCAGTGAAAAAGCATAGAGGGGAGGCAAACAGTACATCTGCCTCAAAGAAGGGGGTGGGCGAGAGCCCACGGGTCGGGTCTATGCTTGTTCTGCCATTGCTCTTCTTCTACACTTTTCTTCTTCTTTTTATATTTTGCTTTGACTGCAAAAATGGAAGATTCTATATCTAAGCTTAAGAATTTCTCAAAAGGGAAATATGACCAAATCAACAGCAATTCAACGTCGGACAGGTAAAGTAACCTTTTATGTGTTTGTTGTTCTCTTTATACATCTGTGGTTGTTACACAGATTATCGCGGGAACTCGTGATTTTCGCGGGTGGTGCCCGCCCGCGAGCACTCCACTTCTGAAACGCTCGTGGAGAAGACGCTCCCGGTGGAATCAAATATGTACCTTACCTATGTGTGTGTAAAGAATGCTGAGATGAAATATGAAAAAAAACAGTAGTTAATGTTCAAGCTGCCAATTGAATGGTTGAAGTGATTTAAGCTACTCTATTGGGTTCATATATTTGTAAATCTGAGTCAGTGCCTCACCAGCCACGAACCTCACTGCACGTCACTGGTCCAGTCTTAAGGTACTGGTACTGTTTGCCATTATTAGAGAGCTTTAATAAGACACTTCCCAAAGGAGCAGGAAGCGCGTGTGTGTGGGTGTGTGTGTGTGTGTGTGTGTGTGTGTGTGTGTGTGTGTGTGTGTGTACGCTGAGAGACATCCAAACAGCACCTGCATGGATCTAGATCACTGGGTTAGTAGGGGATAAATATCAGGTGATAAGAGAGGTTTGCCTCACAACATGTTTTTGTTCCAGTTTTGCTCTGAAACGTCACACTAAATTCATATTGTGTTATATAATCAGACATTTATCATAAAACACTGGAAAGGAAATAAAAGCGTGAGGGCAGCTGGTTGATCATCTTCTTGTTTCTTTATCATAAGATATATAGCGTGTACACATATCCATGGACCATACATGGTTACACACACACACACACAAATCATTTGAAAGAAAAAAAAACACACAGGTCATCGCCACTCACACGATCGACGGCAGATGGGTGTTTAGTAGGAGTGTGTAATTTTCACTGTAAGACGTTTCACTATGTATCTCTATGGGGCTACCTAGGAATTACACTCGTCTTTTATTCTTCACAGTTCATTTTATTTGTACGCCATCTGGTGTTTCAGAGAATAACAGCGCATAGAGCAGGGGTATTCAATTCAAATTCAACGAGGTCCAGTTAGAGAGAATCTCCTGATACATGGTCCGGAACATCTCAATAATGTCTAACGTACACGATGAGTTAGTCCCATATATCTTGAAGTAGCCTAGCAGTTGTATCAACGTTTGTACGTCAACAACTAATTATCAAATCAAATAAAGAAAGTTCGATTGAATAATATCTCAACAATATTCATCGTCAGTTTTTAAATTGAACTGGAGGAATTATTAATAATACATGAATCAATGTTCTTCTCATTTCAAATGCCTCCCTCGTTTTGAGTTTGATTTCCATCCAGTGCGATAATCAAGCTGTTGTCATTATCATCAACAGAGGGTGCTCCTCTTACAAGGACATCATGCACGTTTTCTGCAATGCTCAGCATAGTCAGGGTATTCTTTCAGAATAGGGGCTGCTACCTTGGCTGCAAACCAAGGCATCTCATCTGCATCCCTGCATCAAATGGGAAGTTGGTCTGCCTTCACCTCCTACATCTACCCCGACCTCAACGCAATGCTCGTAAATCAAGCTCAATACAGCCATAAAAATGTCATGCATATAACTGGTGATGGTGTCATTTCACATTGTTTCTTGCATTATTGGCATGTCATTTCATTTGTCTCATAGCATTAGGATAGCATTATCTCATTCATGCAAAATGTTCATTATCTTATCTCTAAAGCTACTTCTCGCATTCTATTTTTCAACAGGATCTTCTCTCATCACGGTATAATATCATTGCACTCCAGTCTGTTCATTTGACTCAAACTATTCTCTGGTCTAACGTGACCATGTACTCCATTTGCTGGTCTAATGGACCATTTCTCAATCTCCCGGTCAAACTTGACCGTTTTCTCATTTCCTGGTCTAAAATGACCCTTTTATCATTTACTGGTCTAACGTGACCGTTTTCCATTTCCAAGAAGGTCCGAATTGCCCAGTTTCTAGTTCCCGGTCTGAGTTGAGCCGTCAAGATTGACACAATTTCACATTTCCCGGTCTAGACACCCGTATCCTGGTCTGCAGTCCATCGAGACTCTATGCTTTGCTTTGGTTAACTTGAACCCTCTTAACTCTGGTTTAACGTCAACTCATGCAAGCTCATCCAAACAAGTTCTACCCTTAAACTTTTTCTTATAACTGATATTCTATTTTGCTTACGAATTCTCTGTGGCAGTAAAAAAAATCTCTTTTGGGGGGATTCTGCCTTATCTGACCTCAGCATCACTACCCCTCGGTTATCCTACTTCAGGATGGAGTCCAATCAGCAAAGACTTTGCACTATTTAAATTGTATGCATGTATAATAAATCATTGTTAAATTCTAATGAAGTCTCTCCTTATTGAACTGTTTTGAGGTAAACTAAAGCCCTATAACTACTGCTGTTATTTGAGCTTGAGAGTGTAATGAGTATTTACAGGGATGCTAGCATGGCGGTAGATAGTGGCATTACTCCTAACGATGTCCCCATCTGTCTATTCATTTAGGTAAAGAATCGAGCCAGAAGCAGGTGCTGGTCCGGTCTGACCCTCGGAATTGCAGGTAGTGTTCGGTTCGGTTGTGGACCGGCTAAGTGAGCAGCCCAACATCTGCACTCACCAACCAGGTGGCTTTGGCAATGTAACGCATAACAGCGCTGTCTGAAAACATGCACGTCTTGTACTGTTTAGACCACCCCACACTACTACACAACTAGAGCATATGTTACGAACTTGGTGAGTAAGCCACAACACAGATAATGAAAAACAACTATTGATGATTCATCAACGGTTTTTACTCAGGTGTTTGAAAGCTGACTTGTCACAATACAGTGGCCTCAGTGGGACATTATGAAGTCATAATCAATCAAAATGTATGGAGGGAAAAGAAGAAGAACAAATGATGCAATCAAAGGTGGAAACAAAAGGGGGAATGACACACAAATGCTACTAATCAACTTTATTTTTATTCAGTTTGACTTAACTTTATTACAGATATTGTTGAAATGACAGACAGAATACTGTCACAGGAACTGAAATCTATAGCTGCTGATAATCGCATGTTCTTGTTGTTTTTGAAGAAGTTTAGATAAGTGGAAAACTTTTCTCTTGTTTTGCTGAATGATGACTTTGGATCAGAAGGGATTGGAAGCTTTCTTATTAGCACCCATAAAGCAGGTTGATCCTCTTGACGTCCCAGGAGGACATGCCTTTCCTCTGGCCGATCTGGGCGTTGCGGTTGGGGATGGGAGTGATGGAGTCCTTCCCATACTGGATGGAGAAGGCTGTTTTTCCATAGTGCATAATGGAGGAGTAGTCGTAGGGACTGTTCAGGTTGTTGGTGTTCTGCTTCTGGAAGTTGTAGGCCATCTGCGGGTTGATATTCTCCCAGTTGATCCGGACGTAGTTGTCGCGGTCGCTCCTGGTCTGCTCGTGCTGGAAGCCCAGAGCGTGGTTGATCTCGTGCTGGATGATGCCATAGTAGACGCAGCCCTGCCTGTTGAGAGAGAGCACCTGTCTGCCTCCCGTTCTGCCCAGAGAGGAGAAGCATCCGGCTTTGTTCTCAACGCTGATGTAGTCATACTCGTTCTGACGGGGGACAAAGCGGATGCAGGTGCTGCTGTGGTAGTACTTCATAGCGCGGTCGATCAATTGCCTCTCCGTCCTGCTGAACTGACTGTTGATGGTGAAGGGAATTGTCACCATGCCGTTGGAGGCTTTCTTCCACAGGCACTTCTGGGACCAGCACGTCATGGCGTTTCGGGTACTGGGAACCAACAGGTCTCCTTCCAACAGAATCTCATTGGTGCCGTTGTTGGAGGTCAGAATCCTAGTGCTGATGTCGACGGTGTCATCTTCGTCCATTTGGGACTCTGCTCCGCTTCCTTCCTCCAAGATAGGATAGGCCTGGGAGAGGCCGAGCAGGAGCAGCAGCAGCAGGCTGGCAGAGGGAGTCATATTCATGTTGGGTCTGGTGGCTGTGGAGCTGATGTGGAGAGAGTCCTTGAAGCTTGATGTTTGACTCAGTTCAGTCCAGGCTCTTTATACTCTCCTTCCTATACAGGTGTGTCTGCAGGAGGATTATGGGTAGGGGTCCAGACTGCTCGGCCTAAGTAAACCTCTCCAGGGAGGACTCCACAGACAAACCTACTGTTCAAACATAGTGTGTTATCTCTGTTGATCAGGTGGATGAACACCGAGGGGTTACTGGGTGGGTCTTGTATAACTAGACATCTTGAATTGTCTTCAACCAAAAACACTTCACATTGACTTTGTGAGACCAATATCTGCAAATGTTCTCAGCTGTAGCTAAATAATGTTAATGTGAGATGGACAAAATACAAAAAAGAAATGTGTGATGTTGTCTTATTCTTTTAAGAAACAACTTAGACACAACACACTTGCAGTTTATCATTATCTCCATAACTGGCCAAATATGTTGTTGTTGAGTAATTATCAGCCTTCAATTGTCAACATCATATTTTAATACTATTGACTGATGTTAAGACCACGAAAGTAATGTCTTGATTAATGTTGGCTGAATTGTTCAAATTCTTTGTAGAGAGTAACTATGTCAAAAGTTGATTTTTGCATCAACCGCATCATGTAATGTGATTGTAGGTAAATGTATCCTTTGAACAATCTTGAGAACGTATCTTGTTTAAAACTGTATCTTATTTGTATTTGCAATATTAGTCAGACCAAAAAACGCAAATTGTTCAGCCTAACGACTATGAATGTGAACAGGTATGATAACCTGCGTGGCACTTTGTAAGAATGCAGAACAAAATTCTATCAAATCATATTATTTAGTTTTTTGATCAAAATGAGAAACTTGCTGAATGATCCCGCATACAACATGATATCAGTTTATTGATGCATGTCAAGTATGAAGGCATACCGAATATGCCTTTCATGTTTTCCCATAATATATTATTTATATTATATATATTCTGCGAGTGCTGCTCAATGTTTACAGTCTGATTAGCAACGCCGGCATCTCCACCCTGCAGTCACTGGTTAGCTCCATCCACACCAGCGATGCCCGCCTTCAGTCCCTGGTAAACGATGCAGCTCCTACTACATTGTCACCATCGGCGCCACCAAGGACTCCATGCGGCAATCAGAGTCATGCTAAATCAGCTCCACATGATAGTTCAGGCTCCTCGCTGCTTTAACTGAAACTTTGTATCCTTCTCCCTCTTCATTCCCCTGACAGATGAGAAAACCATGGGTCCAGACACACATCTGGAGTTCCGGGGCATCACTCTCGATTCAATCAATATGAAAGCGTCCTTTCCAGTCGTGACGTTGGAGCGATTCGGCGAGATTACAAATCATATTGCGCAGAAATATACATAACTAAGCAGCAGTTAGTTAGCAACTTGGTTTATTCTCGCCATAGTGATGATGGCGAGAGGCGTGCGCGCGGCAGGAAATGACTTAATCACGGCCGGTGCGTGATGGGATTAGGTCCGCTTGGTCGTGCACCTCCGAATTTTCAACTTGGTGCGGGCGGTGCGCGCGATCTAATACCTATCACAAATAGTTCACTGATAAAACGCTATTAACATGTCTGGTGATAAAAGGAAATGGGACAATTCGTTTTGACATGCTTCAGTATTAGGAGTTGTTAATATGCTAATTTGAATCAAATGTTTTGCAGTCAAATCAAATAGTTTACAGGATATTTAACCTTTGTCTTTTCATGATAATACTTGACTTCTTTCCTTACAAGGCTTGGCTAAAGTAATAAATAATCCATGGATATGAGTTTACAGATAACTACAATCGCTCCTCGTCATGGAGGTTGGCTTATGGCTTTTGCCAGTAATACCTACAGTCCACCCAAACAAGTTCTACCCTTAAACTTTTTCTTATAACTGATATTCTATTTTGCTTACGAATTCTCTGCGGCAGTAAAAAAAATCTCTTTTGGGGGGATTCTGCCTTATCTGACCTCAGCATCACTACCCCTCGGTTATCCTACTTCAGGATGGAGTCCAATCAGCAAAGACTTTGCACTATTTAAATTGTATGCATGTATAATAAATCATTGTTAAATTCTAATGAAGTCTCTCCTTATTGAACTGTTTTGAGGTAAACTAAAGCCCTATAACTACTGCTGTTATTTGAGCTTGAGAGTGTAATGAGTATTTACAGGGATGCTAGCATGGCGGTAGATAGTGGCATTACTCCTAACGATGTCCCCATCTGTCTATTCATTTAGGTAAAGAATCGAGCCAGAAGCAGGTGCTGGTCCGGTCTGACCCTCGGAATTGCAGGTAGTGTTCGGTTCGGTTGTGGACCGGCTAAGTGAGCAGCCCAACATCTGCACTCACCAACCAGGTGGCTTTGGCAATGTAACGCATAACAGCGCTGTCTGAAAACATGCACGTCTTGTACTGTTTAGACCACCCCACACTACTACACAACTAGAGCATATGTTACGAACTTGGTGAGTAAGCCACAACACAGATAATGAAAAACAACTATTGATGATTCATCAACGGTTTTTACTCAGGTGTTTGAAAGCTGACTTGTCACAATACAGTGGCCTCAGTGGGACATTATGAAGTCATAATCAATCAAAATGTATGGAGGGAAAAGAAGAAGAACAAATGATGCAATCAAAGGTGGAAACAAAAGGGGGAATGACACACAAATGCTACTAATCAACTTTATTTTTATTCAGTTTGACTTAACTTTATTACAGATATTGTTGAAATGACAGACAGAATACTGTCACAGGAACTGAAATCTATAGCTGCTGATAATCGCATGTTCTTGTTGTTTTTGAAGAAGTTTAGATAAGTGGAAAACTTTTCTCTTGTTTTGCTGAATGATGACTTTGGATCAGAAGGGATTGGAAGCTTTCTTATTAGCACCCATAAAGCAGGTTGATCCTCTTGACGTCCCAGGAGGACATGCCTTTCCTCTGGCCGATCTGGGCGTTGCGGTTGGGGATGGGAGTGATGGAGTCCTTCCCATACTGGATGGAGAAGGCTGTTTTTCCATAGTGCATAATGGAGGAGTAGTCGTAGGGACTGTTCAGGTTGTTGGTGTTCTGCTTCTGGAAGTTGTAGGCCATCTGCGGGTTGATATTCTCCCAGTTGATCCGGACGTAGTTGTCGCGGTCGCTCCTGGTCTGCTCGTGCTGGAAGCCCAGAGCGTGGTTGATCTCGTGCTGGATGATGCCATAGTAGACGCAGCCCTGCCTGTTGAGAGAGAGCACCTGTCTGCCTCCCGTTCTGCCCAGAGAGGAGAAGCATCCGGCTTTGTTCTCAACGCTGATGTAGTCATACTCGTTCTGACGGGGGACAAAGCGGATGCAGGTGCTGCTGTGGTAGTACTTCATAGCGCGGTCGATCAATTGCCTCTCCGTCCTGCTGAACTGACTGTTGATGGTGAAGGGAATTGTCACCATGCCGTTGGAGGCTTTCTTCCACAGGCACTTCTGGGACCAGCACGTCATGGCGTTTCGGGTACTGGGAACCAACAGGTCTCCTTCCAACAGAATCTCATTGGTGCCGTTGTTGGAGGTCAGAATCCTAGTGCTGATGTCGACGGTGTCATCTTCGTCCATTTGGGACTCTGCTCCGCTTCCTTCCTCCAAGATAGGATAGGCCTGGGAGAGGCCGAGCAGGAGCAGCAGCAGCAGGCTGGCAGAGGGAGTCATATTCATGTTGGGTCTGGTGGCTGTGGAGCTGATGTGGAGAGAGTCCTTGAAGCTTGATGTTTGACTCAGTTCAGTCCAGGCTCTTTATACTCTCCTTCCTATACAGGTGTGTCTGCAGGAGGATTATGGGTAGGGGTCCAGACTGCTCGGCCTAAGTAAACCTCTCCAGGGAGGACTCCACAGACAAACCTACTGTTCAAACATAGTGTGTTATCTCTGTTGATCAGGTGGATGAACACCGAGGGGTTACTGGGTGGGTCTTGTATAACTAGACATCTTGAATTGTCTTCAACCAAAAACACTTCACATTGACTTTGTGAGACCAATATCTGCAAATGTTCTCAGCTGTAGCTAAATAATGTTAATGTGAGATGGACAAAATACAAAAAAGAAATGTGTGATGTTGTCTTATTCTTTTAAGAAACAACTTAGACACAACACACTTGCAGTTTATCATTATCTCCATAACTGGCCAAATATGTTGTTGTTGAGTAATTATCAGCCTTCAATTGTCAACATCATATTTTAATACTATTGACTGATGTTAAGACCACGAAAGTAATGTCTTGATTAATGTTGGCTGAATTGTTCAAATTCTTTGTAGAGAGTAACTATGTCAAAAGTTGATTTTTGCATCAACCGCATCATGTAATGTGATTGTAGGTAAATGTATCCTTTGAACAATCTTGAGAACGTATCTTGTTTAAAACTGTATCTTATTTGTATTTGCAATATTAGTCAGACCAAAAAACGCAAATTGTTCAGCCTAACGACTATGAATGTGAACAGGTATGATAACCTGCGTGGCACTTTGTAAGAATGCAGAACAAAATTCTATCAAATCATATTATTTAGTTTTTTGATCAAAATGAGAAACTTGCTGAATGATCCCGCATACAACATGATATCAGTTTATTGATGCATGTCAAGTATGAAGGCATACCGAATATGCCTTTCATGTTTTCCCATAATATATTATTTATATTATATATATTCTGCGAGTGCTGCTCAATGTTTACAGTCTGATTAGCAACGCCGGCATCTCCACCCTGCAGTCACTGGTTAGCTCCATCCACACCAGCGATGCCCGCCTTCAGTCCCTGGTAAACGATGCAGCTCCTACTACATTGTCACCATCGGCGCCACCAAGGACTCCATGCGGCAATCAGAGTCATGCTAAATCAGCTCCACATGATAGTTCAGGCTCCTCGCTGCTTTAACTGAAACTTTGTATCCTTCTCCCTCTTCATTCCCCTGACAGATGAGAAAACCATGGGTCCAGACACACATCTGGAGTTCCGGGGCATCACTCTCGATTCAATCAATATGAAAGCGTCCTTTCCAGTCGTGACGTTGGAGCGATTCGGCGAGATTACAAATCATATTGCGCAGAAATATACATAACTAAGCAGCAGTTAGTTAGCAACTTGGTTTATTCTCGCCATAGTGATGATGGCGAGAGGCGTGCGCGCGGCAGGAAATGACTTAATCACGGCCGGTGCGTGATGGGATTAGGTCCGCTTGGTCGTGCACCTCCGAATTTTCAACTTGGTGCGGGCGGTGCGCGCGATCTAATACCTATCACAAATAGTTCACTGATAAAACGCTATTAACATGTCTGGTGATAAAAGGAAATGGGACAATTCGTTTTGACATGCTTCAGTATTAGGAGTTGTTAATATGCTAATTTGAATCAAATGTTTTGCAGTCAAATCAAATAGTTTACAGGATATTTAACCTTTGTCTTTTCATGATAATACTTGACTTCTTTCCTTACAAGGCTTGGCTAAAGTAATAAATAATCCATGGATATGAGTTTACAGATAACTACAATCGCTCCTCGTCATGGAGGTTGGCTTATGGCTTTTGCCAGTAATACCTACAGTCCACCCAAACAAGTTCTACCCTTAAACTTTTTCTTATAACTGATATTCTATTTTGCTTACGAATTCTCTGCGGCAGTAAAAAAAATCTCTTTTGGGGGGATTCTGCCTTATCTGACCTCAGCATCACTACCCCTCGGTTTTCCTACTTCAGGATGGAGTCCAATCAGCAAAGACTTTGCACTATTTAAATTGTATGCATGTATAATAAATCATTGTTAAATTCTAATGAAGTCTCTCCTTATTGAACTGTTTTGAGGTAAACTAAAGCCCTATAACTACTGCTGTTATTTGAGCTTGAGAGTGTAATGAGTATTTACAGGGATGCTAGCATGGCGGTAGATAGTGGCATTACTCCTAACGATGTCCCCATCTGTCTATTCATTTAGGTAAAGAATCGAGCCAGAAGCAGGTGCTGGTCCGGTCTGACCCTCGGAATTGCAGGTAGTGTTCGGTTCGGTTGTGGACCGGCTAAGTGAGCAGCCCAACATCTGCACTCACCAACCAGGTGGCTTTGGCAATGTAACGCATAACAGCGCTGTCTGAAAACATGCACGTCTTGTACTGTTTAGACCACCCCACACTACTACACAACTAGAGCATATGTTACGAACTTGGTGAGTAAGCCACAACACAGATAATGAAAAACAACTATTGATGATTCATCAACGGTTTTTACTCAGGTGTTTGAAAGCTGACTTGTCACAATACAGTGGCCTCAGTGGGACATTATGAAGTCATAATCAATCAAAATGTATGGAGGGAAAAGAAGAAGAACAAATGATGCAATCAAAGGTGGAAACAAAAGGGGGAATGACACACAAATGCTACTAATCAACTTTATTTTTATTCAGTTTGACTTAACTTTATTACAGATATTGTTGAAATGACAGACAGAATACTGTCACAGGAACTGAAATCTATAGCTGCTGATAATCGCATGTTCTTGTTGTTTTTGAAGAAGTTTAGATAAGTGGAAAACTTTTCTCTTGTTTTGCTGAATGATGACTTTGGATCAGAAGGGATTGGAAGCTTTCTTATTAGCACCCATAAAGCAGGTTGATCCTCTTGACGTCCCAGGAGGACATGCCTTTCCTCTGGCCGATCTGGGCGTTGCGGTTGGGGATGGGAGTGATGGAGTCCTTCCCATACTGGATGGAGAAGGCTGTTTTTCCATAGTGCATAATGGAGGAGTAGTCGTAGGGACTGTTCAGGTTGTTGGTGTTCTGCTTCTGGAAGTTGTAGGCCATCTGCGGGTTGATATTCTCCCAGTTGATCCGGACGTAGTTGTCGCGGTCGCTCCTGGTCTGCTCGTGCTGGAAGCCCAGAGCGTGGTTGATCTCGTGCTGGATGATGCCATAGTAGACGCAGCCCTGCCTGTTGAGAGAGAGCACCTGTCTGCCTCCCGTTCTGCCCAGAGAGGAGAAGCATCCGGCTTTGTTCTCAACGCTGATGTAGTCATACTCGTTCTGACGGGGGACAAAGCGGATGCAGGTGCTGCTGTGGTAGTACTTCATAGCGCGGTCGATCAATTGCCTCTCCGTCCTGCTGAACTGACTGTTGATGGTGAAGGGAATTGTCACCATGCCGTTGGAGGCTTTCTTCCACAGGCACTTCTGGGACCAGCACGTCATGGCGTTTCGGGTACTGGGAACCAACAGGTCTCCTTCCAACAGAATCTCATTGGTGCCGTTGTTGGAGGTCAGAATCCTAGTGCTGATGTCGACGGTGTCATCTTCGTCCATTTGGGACTCTGCTCCGCTTCCTTCCTCCAAGATAGGATAGGCCTGGGAGAGGCCGAGCAGGAGCAGCAGCAGCAGGCTGGCAGAGGGAGTCATATTCATGTTGGGTCTGGTGGCTGTGGAGCTGATGTGGAGAGAGTCCTTGAAGCTTGATGTTTGACTCAGTTCAGTCCAGGCTCTTTATACTCTCCTTCCTATACAGGTGTGTCTGCAGGAGGATTATGGGTAGGGGTCCAGACTGCTCGGCCTAAGTAAACCTCTCCAGGGAGGACTCCACAGACAAACCTACTGTTCAAACATAGTGTGTTATCTCTGTTGATCAGGTGGATGAACACCGAGGGGTTACTGGGTGGGTCTTGTATAACTAGACATCTTGAATTGTCTTCAACCAAAAACACTTCACATTGACTTTGTGAGACCAATATCTGCAAATGTTCTCAGCTGTAGCTAAATAATGTTAATGTGAGATGGACAAAATACAAAAAAGAAATGTGTGATGTTGTCTTATTCTTTTAAGAAACAACTTAGACACAACACACTTGCAGTTTATCATTATCTCCATAACTGGCCAAATATGTTGTTGTTGAGTAATTATCAGCCTTCAATTGTCAACATCATATTTTAATACTATTGACTGATGTTAAGACCACGAAAGTAATGTCTTGATTAATGTTGGCTGAATTGTTCAAATTCTTTGTAGAGAGTAACTATGTCAAAAGTTGATTTTTGCATCAACCGCATCATGTAATGTGATTGTAGGTAAATGTATCCTTTGAACAATCTTGAGAACGTATCTTGTTTAAAACTGTATCTTATTTGTATTTGCAATATTAGTCAGACCAAAAAACGCAAATTGTTCAGCCTAACGACTATGAATGTGAACAGGTATGATAACCTGCGTGGCACTTTGTAAGAATGCAGAACAAAATTCTATCAAATCATATTATTTAGTTTTTTGATCAAAATGAGAAACTTGCTGAATGATCCCGCATACAACATGATATCAGTTTATTGATGCATGTCAAGTATGAAGGCATACCGAATATGCCTTTCATGTTTTCCCATAATATATTATTTATATTATATATATTCTGCGAGTGCTGCTCAATGTTTACAGTCTGATTAGCAACGCCGGCATCTCCACCCTGCAGTCACTGGTTAGCTCCATCCACACCAGCGATGCCCGCCTTCAGTCCCTGGTAAACGATGCAGCTCCTACTACATTGTCACCATCGGCGCCACCAAGGACTCCATGCGGCAATCAGAGTCATGCTAAATCAGCTCCACATGATAGTTCAGGCTCCTCGCTGCTTTAACTGAAACTTTGTATCCTTCTCCCTCTTCATTCCCCTGACAGATGAGAAAACCATGGGTCCAGACACACATCTGGAGTTCCGGGGCATCACTCTCGATTCAATCAATATGAAAGCGTCCTTTCCAGTCGTGACGTTGGAGCGATTCGGCGAGATTACAAATCATATTGCGCAGAAATATACATAACTAAGCAGCAGTTAGTTAGCAACTTGGTTTATTCTCGCCATAGTGATGATGGCGAGAGGCGTGCGCGCGGCAGGAAATGACTTAATCACGGCCGGTGCGTGATGGGATTAGGTCCGCTTGGTCGTGCACCTCCGAATTTTCAACTTGGTGCGGGCGGTGCGCGCGATCTAATACCTATCACAAATAGTTCACTGATAAAACGCTATTAACATGTCTGGTGATAAAAGGAAATGGGACAATTCGTTTTGACATGCTTCAGTATTAGGAGTTGTTAATATGCTAATTTGAATCAAATGTTTTGCAGTCAAATCAAATAGTTTACAGGATATTTAACCTTTGTCTTTTCATGATAATACTTGACTTCTTTCCTTACAAGGCTTGGCTAAAGTAATAAATAATCCATGGATATGAGTTTACAGATAACTACAATCGCTCCTCGTCATGGAGGTTGGCTTATGGCTTTTGCCAGTAATACCTACAGTCCACCCAAACAAGTTCTACCCTTAAACTTTTTCTTATAACTGATATTCTATTTTGCTTACGAATTCTCTGCGGCAGTAAAAAAAATCTCTTTTGGGGGGATTCTGCCTTATCTGACCTCAGCATCACTACCCCTCGGTTATCCTACTTCAGGATGGAGTCCAATCAGCAAAGACTTTGCACTATTTAAATTGTATGCATGTATAATAAATCATTGTTAAATTCTAATGAAGTCTCTCCTTATTGAACTGTTTTGAGGTAAACTAAAGCCCTATAACTACTGCTGTTATTTGAGCTTGAGAGTGTAATGAGTATTTACAGGGATGCTAGCATGGCGGTAGATAGTGGCATTACTCCTAACGATGTCCCCATCTGTCTATTCATTTAGGTAAAGAATCGAGCCAGAAGCAGGTGCTGGTCCGGTCTGACCCTCGGAATTGCAGGTAGTGTTCGGTTCGGTTGTGGACCGGCTAAGTGAGCAGCCCAACATCTGCACTCACCAACCAGGTGGCTTTGGCAATGTAACGCATAACAGCGCTGTCTGAAAACATGCACGTCTTGTACTGTTTAGACCACCCCACACTACTACACAACTAGAGCATATGTTACGAACTTGGTGAGTAAGCCACAACACAGATAATGAAAAACAACTATTGATGATTCATCAACGGTTTTTACTCAGGTGTTTGAAAGCTGACTTGTCACAATACAGTGGCCTCAGTGGGACATTATGAAGTCATAATCAATCAAAATGTATGGAGGGAAAAGAAGAAGAACAAATGATGTAATCAAAGGTGGAAACAAAAGGGGGAATGACACACAAATGCTACTAATCAACTTTATTTTTATTCAGTTTGACTTAACTTTATTACAGATATTGTTGAAATGACAGACAGAATACTGTCACAGGAACTGAAATCTATAGCTGCTGATAATCGCATGTTCTTGTTGTTTTTGAAGAAGTTTAGATAAGTGGAAAACTTTTCTCTTGTTTTGCTGAATGATGACTTTGGATCAGAAGGGATTGGAAGCTTTCTTATTAGCACCCATAAAGCAGGTTGATCCTCTTGACGTCCCAGGAGGACATGCCTTTCCTCTGGCCGATCTGGGCGTTGCGGTTGGGGATGGGAGTGATGGAGTCCTTCCCATACTGGATGGAGAAGGCTGTTTTTCCATAGTGCATAATGGAGGAGTAGTCGTAGGGACTGTTCAGGTTGTTGGTGTTCTGCTTCTGGAAGTTGTAGGCCATCTGCGGGTTGATATTCTCCCAGTTGATCCGGACGTAGTTGTCGCGGTCGCTCCTGGTCTGCTCGTGCTGGAAGCCCAGAGCGTGGTTGATCTCGTGCTGGATGATGCCATAATAGACGCAGCCCTGCCTGTTGAGAGAGAGCACCTGTCTGCCTCCCGTTCTGCCCAGAGAGGAGAAACATCCGGCTTTGTTCTCAACGCTGATGTAGTCATACTCGTTCTGACGGGGGACAAAGCGGATGCAGGTGCTGCTGTGGTAGTACTTCATAGCGCGGTCGATCAATTGCCTCTCCGTCCTGCTGAACTGACTGTTGATGGTGAAGGGAATTGTCACCATGCCGTTGGAGGCTTTCTTCCACAGGCACTTCTGGGACCAGCACGTCATGGCGTTTCGGGTACTGGGAACCAACAGGTCTCCTTCCAACAGAATCTCATTGGTGCCATTGTTGGAGGTCAGAATCCTAGTGCTGATGTCGACGGTGTCATCTTCGTCCATTTGGGACTCTGCTCCGCTTCCTTCCTCCAAGATAGGATAGGCCTGGGAGAGGCCGAGCAGGAGCAGCAGCAGCAGGCTGGCAGAGGGAGTCATATTCATGTTGGGTCTGGTGGCTGTGGAGCTGATGTGGAGAGAGTCCTTGAAGCTTGATGTTTGACTCAGTTCAGTCCAGGCTCTTTATACTCTCCTTCCTATACAGGTGTGTCTGCAGGAGGATTATGGGTAGGGGTCCAGACTGCTCGGCCTAAGTAAACCTCTCCAGGGAGGACTCCACAGACAAACCTACTGTTCAAACATAGTGTGTTATCTCTGTTGATCAGGTGGATGAACACCGAGGGGTTACTGGGTGGGTCTTGTATAACTAGACATCTTGAATTGTCTTCAACCAAAAACACTTCACATTGACTTTGTGAGACCAATATCTGCAAATGTTCTCAGCTGTAGCTAAATAATGTTAATGTGAGATGGACAAAATACAAAAAAGAAATGTGTGATGTTGTCTTATTCTTTTAAGAAACAACTTAGACACAACACACTTGCAGTTTATCATTATCTCCATAACTGGCCAAATATGTTGTTGTTGAGTAATTATCAGCCTTCAATTGTCAACATCATATTTTAATACTATTGACTGATGTTAAGACCACGAAAGTAATGTCTTGATTAATGTTGGCTGAATTGTTCAAATTCTTTGTAGAGAGTAACTATGTCAAAAGTTGATTTTTGCATCAACCGCATCATGTAATGTGATTGTAGGTAAATGTATCCTTTGAACAATCTTGAGAACGTATCTTGTTTAAAACTGTATCTTATTTGTATTTGCAATATTAGTCAGACCAAAAAACGCAAATTGTTCAGCCTAACGACTATGAATGTGAACAGGTATGATAACCTGCGTGGCACTTTGTAAGAATGCAGAACAAAATTCTATCAAATCATATTATTTAGTTTTTTGATCAAAATGAGAAACTTGCTGAATGATCCCGCATACAACATGATATCAGTTTATTGATGCATGTCAAGTATGAAGGCATACCGAATATGCCTTTCATGTTTTCCCATAATATATTATTTATATTATATATATTCTGCGAGTGCTGCTCAATGTTTACAGTCTGATTAGCAACGCCGGCATCTCCACCCTGCAGTCACTGGTTAGCTCCATCCACACCAGCGATGCCCGCCTTCAGTCCCTGGTAAACGATGCAGCTCCTACTACATTGTCACCATCGGCGCCACCAAGGACTCCATGCGGCAATCAGAGTCATGCTAAATCAGCTCCACATGATAGTTCAGGCTCCTCGCTGCTTTAACTGAAACTTTGTATCCTTCTCCCTCTTCATTCCCCTGACAGATGAGAAAACCATGGGTCCAGACACACATCTGGAGTTCCGGGGCATCACTCTCGATTCAATCAATATGAAAGCGTCCTTTCCAGTCGTGACGTTGGAGCGATTCGGCGAGATTACAAATCATATTGCGCAGAAATATACATAACTAAGCAGCAGTTAGTTAGCAACTTGGTTTATTCTCGCCATAGTGATGATGGCGAGAGGCGTGCGCGCGGCAGGAAATGACTTAATCACGGCCGGTGCGTGATGGGATTAGGTCCGCTTGGTCGTGCACCTCCGAATTTTCAACTTGGTGCGGGCGGTGCGCGCGATCTAATACCTATCACAAATAGTTCACTGATAAAACGCTATTAACATGTCTGGTGATAAAAGGAAATGGGACAATTCGTTTTGACATGCTTCAGTATTAGGAGTTGTTAATTTGCTAATTTGAATCAAATGATTTGCAGTCAAATCAAATAGTTTACAGGATATTTAACCTTTGTCTTTTCATGATAATACTTGACTTCTTTCCTTACAAGGCTTGGCTAAAGTAATAAATAATCCATGGATATGAGTTTACAGATAACTACAATCGCTCCTCGTCATGGAGGTTGGCTTATGGCTTTTGCCAGTAATACCTACAGTCCACCCAAACAAGTTCTACCCTTAAACTTTTTCTTATAACTGATATTCTATTTTGCTTACGAATTCTCTGCGGCAGTAAAAAAAATCTCTTTTGGGGGGATTCTGCCTTATCTGACCTCAGCATCACTACCCCTCGGTTATCCTACTTCAGGATGGAGTCCAATCAGCAAATACTTTGCACTATTTAAATTGTATGCATGTATAATAAATCATTGTTAAATTCTAATGAAGTCTCTCCTTATTGAACTGTTTTGAGGTAAACTAAAGCCCTATAACTACTGCTGTTATTTGAGCTTGAGAGTGTAATGAGTATTTACAGGGATGCTAGCATGGCGGTAGATAGTGGCATTACTCCTAACGATGTCCCCATCTGTCTATTCATTTAGGTAAAGTATCGAGCCAGAAGCAGGTGCTGGTCCGGTCTGACCCTCGGAATTGCAGGTAGTGTTCGGTTCGGTTGTGGACCGGCTAAGTGAGCAGCCCAACATCTGCACTCACCAACCAGGTGGCTTTGGCAATGTAACGCATAACAGCGCTGTCTGAAAACATGCACGTCTTGTACTGTTTAGACCACCCCACACTACTACACAACTAGAGCATATGTTACGAACTTGGTGAGTAAGCCACAACACAGATAATGAAAAACAACTATTGATGATTCATCAACGGTTTTTACTCAGGTGTTTGAAAGCTGACTTGTCACAATACAGTGGCCTCAGTGGGACATTATGAAGTCATAATCAATCAAAATGTATGGAGGGAAAAGAAGAAGAACAAATGATGCAATCAAAGGTGGAAACAAAAGGGGGAATGACACACAAATGCTACTAATCAACTTTATTTTTATTCAGTTTGACTTAACTTTATTACAGATATTGTTGAAATGACAGACAGAATACTGTCACAGGAACTGAAATCTATAGCTGCTGATAATCGCATGTTCTTGTTGTTTTTGAAGAAGTTTAGATAAGTGGAAAACTTTTCTCTTGTTTTGCTGAATGATGACTTTGGATCAGAAGGGATTGGAAGCTTTCTTATTAGCACCCATAAAGCAGGTTGATCCGCTTGACGTCCCAGGAGGACATGCCTTTCCTCTGGCCGATCTGGGCGTTGCGGTTGGGGATGGGAGTGATGGAGTCCTTCCCATACTGGATGGAGAAGGCTGTTTTTCCATAGTGCATAATGGAGGAGTAGTCGTAGGGACTGTTCAGGTTGTTGGTGTTCTGCTTCTGGAAGTTGTAGGCCATCTGCGGGTTGATGTTCTCCCAGTTGATCCGGACGTAGTTGTCGCGGTCGCTCCTGGTCTGCTCGTGCTGGAAGCCCAGAGCGTGGTTGATCTCGTGCTGGATGATGCCATAGTAGACGCAGCCCTGCCTGTTGAGAGAGAGCACCTGTCTGCCTCCCGTTCTGCCCAGAGAGGAGAAACATCCGGCTTTGTTCTCAACGCTGATGTAGTCATACTCGTTCCGACGGGGGACAAAGCGGATGCAGGTGCTGCTGTGGTAGTACTTCATAGCGCGGTCGATCAATTGCCTCTCCGTCCTGCTGAACTGACTGTTGATGGTGAAGGGAATTGTCACCATGCCGTTGGAGGCTTTCTTCCACAGGCACTTCTGGGACCAGCACGTCATGGCGTTTCGGGTACTGGGAACCAACAGGTCTCCTTCCAACAGAATCTCATTGGTGCCGTTGTTGGAGGTCAGAATCCTAGTGCTGATGTCGACGGTGTCATCTTCGTCCACTTGGGACTCTGCTTCGCTTCCTTCCTCCAAGATAGGATAGGCCTGGGAGAGGCCGAGCAGGAGCAGCAGCAGCAGGCTGGCAGAGGGAGTCATATTCATGTTGGGTCTGGTGGCTGTGGAGCTGATGTGGAGAGAGTCCTTGAAGCTTGATGTTTGACTCAGTTCAGTCCAGGCTCTTTATACTCTCCTTCCTATACAGGTGTGTCTGCAGGAGGATTATGGGTAGGGGTCCAGACTGCTCGGCCTAAGTAAACCTCTCCAGGGAGGACTCCACAGACAAACCTACTGTTCAAACATAGTGTGTTATCTCTGTTGATCAGGTGGATGAACACCGAGGGGTTACTGGGTGGGTCTTGTATAACTAGACATCTTGAATTGTCTTCAACCAAAAACACTTCACATTGACTTTGTGAGACCAATATCTGCAAATGTTCTCAGCTGTAGCTAAATAATGTTAACGTGAGATGGACAAAATACAAAAAAGAAATGTGTGATGTTGTCTTATTCTTTTAAGAAACAACTTAGACACAACACACTTGCAGTTTATCATTATCTCCATAACTGGCCAAATATGTTGTTGTTGAGTAATTATCAGCCTTCAATTGTCAAGATCATATTTTAATACTATTGACTGATGTTAAGACCACGAAAGTAATGTCTTGATTAATGTTGGCTGAATTGTTCAAATTCTTTGTAGAGAGTAACTATGTCAAAAGTTGATTTTTGCATCAACCGCATCATGTAATGTGATTGTAGGTAAATGTATCCTTTGAACAATCTTGAGAACGTATCTTGTTTAAAACTGTATCTTATTTGTATTTGCAATATTAGTCAGACCAAAAAACGCAAATTGTTCAGCCTAACGACTATGAATGTGAACAGGTATGATAACCTGAGTGGCACTTTGTAAGAATGCAGAACAAAATTCTATCAAATCATATTATTTAGTTTTTTGATCAAAATGAGAAACTTGCTGAATGATCCCGCATACAACATGATATCAGTTTATTGATGCATGTCAAGTATGAAGGCATACCGAATATGCCTTTCATGTTTTCCCATAATATATTATTTATATTATATATATTCTGCGAGTGCTGCTCAATGTTTACAGTCTGATTAGCAACGCCGGCATCTCCACCCTGCAGTCACTGGTTAGCTCCATCCACACCAGCGATGCCCGCCTTCAGTCCCTGGTAAACGATGCAGCTCCTACTACATTGTCACCATCGGCACCACCGAGGACTCCATGCGGCAATCAGAGTCATGCTAAATCAGATCCACATGATAGTTCAGGCTCCTCGCTGCTTTAACTGAAACTTTGTACCCTTCTCCCTCTTCATTCCCCTGACAGATGAGAAAACCATGGGTCCAGACACACATCTGGAGTTCCGGGGCATCACTCTCGATTCAATCAATATGAAAGCGTCCTTTCCAGTCGTGACGTTGGAGCGCATCGGCGAGATTACAAATCATATTGCGCGGAAATATACATAACTAAGCAGCAGTTAGTTAGCAACTTGGTTTATTCTCGCCATAGTGATGATGGCGCGAGGCGTGCGCGCGGCAGGAAATGACTTAATCACGGCCGGTGCGTGATGGGATTAGGTCCGCTTGGTCGTGCACCTCCGAATTTTCAACTTGGTGCGGGCGGTGCGCGCGATCTAATACCTATCACAAATAGTTCACTGATAAAACGCTATTAACATGTCTGCTGATAAAAGGAAATGGGACAATTCGTTTTGACATGCTTCAGTATTAGGAGTTGTTAATATGCTAATTTGAATCAAATGTTTTGCAGTCAAATCAAATAGTTTACAGGATATTTAACCTTTGTCTTTTCATGATAATACTTGACTTCTTTCCTTACAAGGCTTGGCTAAAGTAATAAATAATCCATGGATATGAGTTTACAGATAACTACAATCGCTCCTCGTCATGGAGGTTGGCTTATGGCTTTTGCCAGTAATACCTACAGTCCACCCAAACAAGTTCTACCCTTAAACTTTTTCTTATAACTGATATTCTATTTTGCTTACGAATTCTCTGCGGCAGTAAAAAAAATCTCTTTTGGGGGGATTCTGCCTTATCTGACCTCAGCATCACTACCCCTCGGTTATCCTACTTCAGGATGGAGTCCAATCAGCAAAGACTTTGCACTATTTAAATTGTATGCATGTATAATAAATCATTGTTAAATTCTAATGAAGTCTCTCCTTATTGAACTGTTTTGAGGTAAACTAAAGCCCTATAACTACTGCTGTTATTTGAGCTTGAGAGTGTAATGAGTATTTACAGGGATGCTAGCATGGCGGTAGATAGTGGCATTACTCCTAACGATGTCCCCATCTGTCTATTCATTTAGGTAAAGTATCGAGCCAGAAGCAGGTGCTGGTCCGGTCTGACCCTCGGAATTGCAGGTAGTGTTCGGTTCGGTTGTGGACCGGCTAAGTGAGCAGCCCAACATCTGCACTCACCAACCAGGTGGCTTTGGCAATGTAACGCATAACAGCGCTGTCTGAAAACATGCACGTCTTGTACTGTTTAGACCACCCCACACTACTACACAACTAGAGCATATGTTACGAACTTGGTGAGTAAGCCACAACACAGATAATGAAAAACAACTATTGATGATTCATCAACGGTTTTTACTCAGGTGTTTGAAAGCTGACTTGTCACAATACAGTGGCCTCAGTGGGACATTATGAAGTCATAATCAATCAAAATGTATGGAGGGAAAAGAAGAAGAACAAATGATGCAATCAAAGGTGGAAACAAAAGGGGGAATGACACACAAATGCTACTAATCAACTTTATTTTTATTCAGTTTGACTTAACTTTATTACAGATATTGTTGAAATGACAGACAGAATACTGTCACAGGAACTGAAATCTATAGCTGCTGATAATCGCATGTTCTTGTTGTTTTTGAAGAAGTTTAGATAAGTGGAAAACTTTTCTCTTGTTTTGCTGAATGATGACTTTGGATCAGAAGGGATTGGAAGCTTTCTTATTAGCACCCATAAAGCAGGTTGATCCTCTTGACGTCCCAGGAGGACATGCCTTTCCTCTGGCCGATCTGGGCGTTGCGGTTGGGGATGGGAGTGATGGAGTCCTTCCCATACTGGATGGAGAAGGCTGTTTTTCCATAGTGCATAATGGAGGAGTAGTCGTAGGGACTGTTCAGGTTGTTGGTGTTCTGCTTCTGGAAGTTGTAGGCCATCTGCGGGTTGATGTTCTCCCAGTTGATCCGGACGTAGTTGTCGCGGTCGCTCCTGGTCTGCTCGTGCTGGAAGCCCAGAGCGTGGTTGATCTCGTGCTGGATGATGCCATAGTAGACGCAGCCCTGCCTGTTGAGAGAGAGCACCTGTCTGCCTCCCGTTCTGCCCAGAGAGGAGAAACATCCGGCTTTGTTCTCAACGCTGATGTAGTCATACTCGTTCTGACGGGGGACAAAGCGGATGCAGGTGCTGCTGTGGTAGGACTTCATAGCGAGGTCGATCAATTGCCTCTCCCTGCTGGTGAACTGACTGTTGATGGTGAAGGGAATTGTCACCATGCCGTTGGAGGCTTTCTTCCACAGGCACTTCTGGGACCAGCACGTCATGGCGTTTCGGGTACTGGGAACCAACAGGTCTCCTTCCAACAGAATCTCATTGGTGCCGTTGTTGGAGGTCAGAATCCTAGTGCTGATGTCGACGGTGTCATCTTCGTCCACTTGGGACTCTGCTCCGCTTCCTTCCTCCAAGATAGGATAGGCCTGGGAGAGGCCGAGCAGGAGCAGCAGCAGCAGGCTGGCAGAGGGAGTCATATTCATGTTGGGTCTGGTGGCTGTGGAGCTGATGTGGAGAGAGTCCTTGAAGCTTGATGTTTGACTCAGTTCAGTCCAGGCTCTTTATACTCTCCTTCCTATACAGGTGTGTCTGCAGGAGGATTATGGGTAGGGGTCCAGACTGCTCGGCCTAAGTAAACCTCTCCAGGGAGGACTCCACAGACAAACCTACTGTTCAAACATAGTGTGTTATCTCTGTTGATCAGGTGGATGAACACCGAGGGGTTACTGGGTGGGTCTTGTATAACTAGACATCTTGAATTGTCTTCAACCAAAAACACTTCACATTGACTTTGTGAGACCAATATCTGCAAATGTTCTCAGCTGTAGCTAAATAATGTTAATGTGAGATGGACAAAATACAAAAAAGAAATGTGTGATGTTGTCTTATTCTTTTAAGAAACAACTTAGACACAACACACTTGCAGTATATCATTATCTCCATAACTGGCCAAATATGTTGTTGTTGAGTAATTATCAGCCTTCAATTGTCAACATCATATTTTAATACTATTGACTGATGTTAAGACCACGAAAGTAATGTCTTGATTAATGTTGGCTGAATTGTTCAAATTCTTTGTAGAGAGTAACTATGTCAAAAGTTAATTTTTGCATCAACCGCATCATGTAATGTGATTGTAGGTAAATGTATCCTTTGAACAATCTTGAGAACGTATCTTGTTTAAAACTGTATCTTATTTGTATTTGCAATATTAGTCAGACCAAAAAACGCAAATTGTTCAGCCTAACGACTATGAATGTGAACAGGTATGATAACCTGAGTGGCACTTTGTAAGAATGCAGAACAAAATTCTATCAAATCATATTATTTAGTTTTTTGATCAAAATGAGAAACTTGCTGAATGATCCCGCATACAACATGATATCAGTTTATTGATGCATGTCAAGTATGAAGGCATACCGAATATGCCTTTCATGTTTTCCCATAATATATTATTTATATTATATATATTCTGCGAGTGCTGCTCAATGTTTACAGTCTGATTAGCAACGCCGGCATCTCCACCCTGCAGTCACTGGTTAGCTCCATCCACACCAGCGATGCCCGCCTTCAGTCCCTGGTAAACGATGCAGCTCCTACTACATTGTCACCATCGGCACCACCGAGGACTCCATGCGGCAATCAGAGTCATGCTAAATCAGATCCACATGATAGTTCAGGCTCCTCGCTGCTTTAACTGAAACTTTGTACCCTTCTCCCTCTTCATTCCCCTGACAGATGAGAAAACCATGGGTCCAGACACACATCTGGAGTTCCGGGGCATCACTCTCGATTCAATCAATATGAAAGCGTCCTTTCCAGTCGTGACGTTGGAGCGCATCGGCGAGATTACAAATCATATTGCGCGGAAATATACATAACTAAGCAGCAGTTAGTTAGCAACTTGGTTTATTCTCGCCATAGTGATGATGGCGCGAGGCGTGCGCGCGGCAGGAAATGACTTAATCACGGCCGGTGCGTGATGGGATTAGGTCCGCTTGGTCGTGCACCTCCGAATTTTCAACTTGGTGCGGGCGGTGCGCGCGATCTAATACCTATCACAAATAGTTCACTGATAAAACGCTATTAACATGTCTGCTGATAAAAGGAAATGGGACAATTCGTTTTGACATGCTTCAGTATTAGGAGTTGTTAATATGCTAATTTGAATCAAATGTTTTGCAGTCAAATCAAATAGTTTACAGGATATTTAACCTTTGTCTTTTCATGATAATACTTGACTTCTTTCCTTACAAGGCTTGGCTAAAGTAATAAATAATCCATGGATATGAGTTTACAGATAACTACAATCGCTCCTCGTCATGGAGGTTGGCTTATGGCTTTTGCCAGTAATACCTACAGTCCACCCAAACAAGTTCTACCCTTAAACTTTTTCTTATAACTGATATTCTATTTTGCTTACGAATTCTCTGCGGCAGTAAAAAAAATCTCTTTTGGGGGGATTCTGCCTTATCTGACCTCAGCATCACTACCCCTCGGTTATCCTACTTCAGGATGGAGTCCAATCAGCAAAGACTTTGCACTATTTAAATTGTATGCATGTATAATAAATCATTGTTAAATTCTAATGAAGTCTCTCCTTATTGAACTGTTTTGAGGTAAACTAAAGCCCTATAACTACTGCTGTTATTTGAGCTTGAGAGTGTAATGAGTATTTACAGGGATGCTAGCATGGCGGTAGATAGTGGCATTACTCCTAACGATGTCCCCATCTGTCTATTCATTTAGGTAAAGTATCGAGCCAGAAGCAGGTGCTGGTCCGGTCTGACCCTCGGAATTGCAGGTAGTGTTCGGTTCGGTTGTGGACCGGCTAAGTGAGCAGCCCAACATCTGCACTCACCAACCAGGTGGCTTTGGCAATGTAACGCATAACAGCGCTGTCTGAAAACATGCACGTCTTGTACTGTTTAGACCACCCCACACTACTACACAACTAGAGCATATGTTACGAACTTGGTGAGTAAGCCACAACACAGATAATGAAAAACAACTATTGATGATTCATCAACGGTTTTTACTCAGGTGTTTGAAAGCTGACTTGTCACAATACAGTGGCCTCAGTGGGACATTATGAAGTCATAATCAATCAAAATGTATGGAGGGAAAAGAAGAAGAACAAATGATGCAATCAAAGGTGGAAACAAAAGGGGGAATGACACACAAATGCTACTAATCAACTTTATTTTTATTCAGTTTGACTTAACTTTATTACAGATATTGTTGAAATGACAGACAGAATACTGTCACAGGAACTGAAATCTATAGCTGCTGATAATCGCATGTTCTTGTTGTTTTTGAAGAAGTTTAGATAAGTGGAAAACTTTTCTCTTGTTTTGCTGAATGATGACTTTGGATCAGAAGGGATTGGAAGCTTTCTTATTAGCACCCATAAAGCAGGTTGATCCTCTTGACGTCCCAGGAGGACATGCCTTTCCTCTGGCCGATCTGGGCGTTGCGGTTGGGGATGGGAGTGATGGAGTCCTTCCCATACTGGATGGAGAAGGCTGTTTTTCCATAGTGCATAATGGAGGAGTAGTCGTAGGGACTGTTCAGGTTGTTGGTGTTCTGCTTCTGGAAGTTGTAGGCCATCTGCGGGTTGATGTTCTCCCAGTTGATCCGGACGTAGTTGTCGCGGTCGCTCCTGGTCTGCTCGTGCTGGAAGCCCAGAGCGTGGTTGATCTCGTGCTGGATGATGCCATAGTAGACGCAGCCCTGCCTGTTGAGAGAGAGCACCTGTCTGCCTCCCGTTCTGCCCAGAGAGGAGAAACATCCGGCTTTGTTCTCAACGCTGATGTAGTCATACTCGTTCTGACGGGGGACAAAGCGGATGCAGGTGCTGCTGTGGTAGGACTTCATAGCGAGGTCGATCAATTGCCTCTCCCTGCTGGTGAACTGACTGTTGATGGTGAAGGGAATTGTCACCATGCCGTTGGAGGCTTTCTTCCACAGGCACTTCTGGGACCAGCACGTCATGGCGTTTCGGGTACTGGGAACCAACAGGTCTCCTTCCAACAGAATCTCATTGGTGCCGTTGTTGGAGGTCAGAATCCTAGTGCTGATGTCGACGGTGTCATCTTCGTCCACTTGGGACTCTGCTCCGCTTCCTTCCTCCAAGATAGGCTAGGCCTGGGAGAGGCCGAGCAGGAGCAGCAGCAGCAGGCTGGCAGAGGGAGTCATATTCATGTTGGGTCTGGTGGCTGTGGAGCTGATGTGGAGAGAGTCCTTGAAGCTTGATGTTTGACTCAGTTCAGTCCAGGCTCTTTATACTCTCCTTCCTATACAGGTGTGTCTGCAGGAGGATTATGGGTAGGGGTCCAGACTGCTCGGCCTAAGTAAACCTCTCCAGGGAGGACTCCACAGACAAACCTACTGTTCAAACATAGTGTGTTATCTCTGTTGATCAGGTGGATGAACACCGAGGGGTTACTGGGTGGGTCTTGTATAACTAGACATCTTGAATTGTCTTCAACCAAAAACACTTCACATTGACTTTGTGAGACCAATATCTGCAAATGTTCTCAGCTGTAGCTAAATAATGTTAACGTGAGATGGACAAAATACAAAAAAGAAATGTGTGATGTTGTCTTATTCTTTTAAGAAACAACTTAGACACAACACACTTGCAGTTTATCATTATCTCCATAACTGGCCAAATATGTTGTTGTTGAGTAATTATCAGCCTTCAATTGTCAAGATCATATTTTAATACTATTGACTGATGTTAAGACCACGAAAGTAATGTCTTGATTAATGTTGGCTGAATTGTTCAAATTCTTTGTAGAGAGTAACTATGTCAAAAGTTAATTTTTGCATCAACCGCATCATGTAATGTGATTGTAGGTAAATGTATCCTTTGAACAATCTTGAGAACGTATCTTGTTTAAAACTGTATCTTATTTGTATTTGCAATATTAGTCAGACCAAAAAACGCAAATTGTTCAGCCTAACGACTATGAATGTGAACAGGTATGATAACCTGAGTGGCACTTTGTAAGAATGCAGAACAAAATTCTATCAAATCATATTATTTAGTTTTTTGATCAAAATGAGAAACTTGCTGAATGATCCCGCATACAACATGATATCAGTTTATTGATGCATGTCAAGTATGAAGGCATACCGAATATGCCTTTCATGTTTTCCCATAATATATTATTTATATTATATATATTCTGCGAGTGCTGCTCAATGTTTACAGTCTGATTAGCAACGCCGGCATCTCCACCCTGCAGTCACTGGTTAGCTCCATCCACACCAGCGATGCCCGCCTTCAGTCCCTGGTAAACGATGCAGCTCCTACTACATTGTCACCATCGGCACCACCGAGGACTCCATGCGGCAATCAGAGTCATGCTAAATCAGATCCACATGATAGTTCAGGCTCCTCGCTGCTTTAACTGAAACTTTGTACCCTTCTCCCTCTTCATTCCCCTGACAGATGAGAAAACCATGGGTCCAGACACACATCTGGAGTTCCGGGGCATCACTCTCGATTCAATCAATATGAAAGCGTCCTTTCCAGTCGTGACGTTGGAGCGCATCGGCGAGATTACAAATCATATTGCGCGGAAATATACATAACTAAGCAGCAGTTAGTTAGCAACTTGGTTTATTCTCGCCATAGTGATGATGGCGCGAGGCGTGCGCGCGGCAGGAAATGACTTAATCACGGCCGGTGCGTGATGGGATTAGGTCCGCTTGGTCGTGCACCTCCGAATTTTCAACTTGGTGCGGGCGGTGCGCGCGATCTAATACCTATCACAAATAGTTCACTGATAAAACGCTATTAACATGTCTGCTGATAAAAGGAAATGGGACAATTCGTTTTGACATGCTTCAGTATTAGGAGTTGTTAATATGCTAATTTGAATCAAATGTTTTGCAGTCAAATCAAATAGTTTACAGGATATTTAACCTTTGTCTTTTCATGATAATACTTGACTTCTTTCCTTACAAGGCTTGGCTAAAGTAATAAATAATCCATGGATATGAGTTTACAGATAACTACAATCGCTCCTCGTCATGGAGGTTGGCTTATGGCTTTTGCCAGTAATACCTACAGTCCACCCAAACAAGTTCTACCCTTAAACTTTTTCTTATAACTGATATTCTATTTTGCTTACGAATTCTCTGCGGCAGTAAAAAAAATCTCTTTTGGGGGGATTCTGCCTTATCTGACCTCAGCATCACTACCCCTCGGTTATCCTACTTCAGGATGGAGTCCAATCAGCAAAGACTTTGCACTATTTAAATTGTATGCATGTATAATAAATCATTGTTAAATTCTAATGAAGTCTCTCCTTATTGAACTGTTTTGAGGTAAACTAAAGCCCTATAACTACTGCTGTTATTTGAGCTTGAGAGTGTAATGAGTATTTACAGGGATGCTAGCATGGCGGTAGATAGTGGCATTACTCCTAACGATGTCCCCATCTGTCTATTCATTTAGGTAAAGTATCGAGCCAGAAGCAGGTGCTGGTCCTGTCTGACCCTCGGAATTGCAGGTAGTGTTCGGTTCGGTTGTGGACCGGCTAAGTGAGCAGCCCAACATCTGCACTCACCAACCAGGTGGCTTTGGCAATGTAACGCATAACAGCGCTGTCTGAAAACATGCACGTCTTGTACTGTTTAGACCACCCCACACTACTACACAACTAGAGCATATGTTACGAACTTGGTGAGTAAGCCACAACACAGATAATGAAAAACAACTATTGATGATTCATCAACGGTTTTTACTCAGGTGTTTGAAAGCTGACTTGTCACAATACAGTGGCCTCAGTGGGACATTATGAAGTCATAATCAATCAAAATGTATGGAGGGAAAAGAAGAAGAACAAATGATGCAATCAAAGGTGGAAACAAAAGGGGGAATGACACACAAATGCTACTAATCAACTTTATTTTTATTCAGTTTGACTTAACTTTATTACAGATATTGTTGAAATGACAGACAGAATACTGTCACAGGAACTGAAATCTATAGCTGCTGATAATCGCATGTTCTTGTTGTTTTTGAAGAAGTTTAGATAAGTGGAAAACTTTTCTCTTGTTTTGCTGAATGATGACTTTGGATCAGAAGGGATTGGAAGCTTTCTTATTAGCACCCATAAAGCAGGTTGATCCTCTTGACGTCCCAGGAGGACATGCCTTTCCTCTGGCCGATCTGGGCGTTGCGGTTGGGGATGGGAGTGATGGAGTCCTTCCCATACTGGATGGAGAAGGCTGTTTTTCCATAGTGCATAATGGAGGAGTAGTCGTAGGGACTGTTCAGGTTGTTGGTGTTCTGCTTCTGGAAGTTGTAGGCCATCTGCGGGTTGATGTTCTCCCAGTTGATCCGGACGTAGTTGTCGCGGTCGCTCCTGGTCTGCTCGTGCTGGAAGCCCAGAGCGTGGTTGATCTCGTGCTGGATGATGCCATAGTAGACGCAGCCCTGCCTGTTGAGAGAGAGCACCTGTCTGCCTCCCGTTCTGCCCAGAGAGGAGAAACATCCGGCTTTGTTCTCAACGCTGATGTAGTCATACTCGTTCTGACGGGGGACAAAGCGGATGCAGGTGCTGCTGTGGTAGGACTTCATAGCGAGGTCGATCAATTGCCTCTCCCTGCTGGTGAACTGACTGTTGATGGTGAAGGGAATTGTCACCATGCCGTTGGAGGCTTTCTTCCACAGGCACTTCTGGGACCAGCACGTCATGGCGTTTCGGGTACTGGGAACCAACAGGTCTCCTTCCAACAGAATCTCATTGGTGCCGTTGTTGGAGGTCAGAATCCTAGTGCTGATGTCGACGGTGTCATCTTCGTCCACTTGGGACTCTGCTCCGCTTCCTTCCTCCAAGATAGGATAGGCCTGGGAGAGGCCGAGCAGGAGCAGCAGCAGCAGGCTGGCAGAGGGAGTCATATTCATGTTGGGTCTGGTGGCTGTGGAGCTGATGTGGAGAGAGTCCTTGAAGCTTGATGTTTGACTCAGTTCAGTCCAGGCTCTTTATACTCTCCTTCCTATACAGGTGTGTCTGCAGGAGGATTATGGGTAGGGGTCCAGACTGCTCGGCCTAAGTAAACCTCTCCAGGGAGGACTCCACAGACAAACCTACTGTTCAAACATAGTGTGTTATCTCTGTTGATCAGGTGGATGAACACCGAGGGGTTACTGGGTGGGTCTTGTATAACTAGACATCTTGAATTGTCTTCAACCAAAAACACTTCACATTGACTTTGTGAGACCAATATCTGCAAATGTTCTCAGCTGTAGCTAAATAATGTTAATGTGAGATGGACAAAATACAAAAAAGAAATGTGTGATGTTGTCTTATTCTTTTAAGAAACAACTTAGACACAACACACTTGCAGTTTATCATTATCTCCATAACTGGCCAAATATGTTGTTGTTGAGTAATTATTAGCCTTCAATTGTCAAGATCATATTTTAATACTATTGACTGATGTTAAGACGTTGAATTTTATGGCTTTTGCCAGTAATACCTACAGTCTATGACAGGGGTGGGCAAACCTTTTGGCTCAGGGGCCACATTGAGTTTTAAAATGTGACAGATGGTTCGGGCCAGTAGCAGATGGATGGAGAGATTGTGTGAACTAATATAAATTACAAGTATAAGCTATTACCTAAAAAGTAAAGAAAACTTGCATTTAATTTCAGTGGGAACAGTGTTGGTCACTCTTTTTTGCCAGTACATCAACGTTTGGTGTTAGTTTGGTTGTGGCAATTCTCAGGACAGATCTGAGGTGTTCATCAGTTAACTGTGATCAGCGACGTGATTTGTTGATGTTCATCACGCTGAACGTCTGATCACACACGTAGGTAGAGCCAAACAACACCAGCATCCTCTGTGCCATCCTCCTGATGCTTAGTGAAGCATTAAACTCATCCACTTTAAGGGAATTGAACTTCGTTAGAAATGATCTCCGTCCAGACTAAAACGCCTGAAAACGAATATCACGTGACTAATCACGTACACTGGGTATGTGGGTGTCGGTGTAAACAGGAAGTAGATTGGTTGCTTAGCTAAACAAAATATGACAGAGTAATAAAGTAGTCTTTAATAATGAAAGGTCGTGTTTGATACTTAAGATCTTCTCTAAAATCTTCCTCTATGAACTCAAACAGACACATTTAGTGGAAAGTTTAAGAAGTTTTATTTTTCAGACTTAACGTTAGTTACAGCGCTGTGGGTCTTGCTCTATCTCTGCACATCAAATGTACTTTAAAATGAACACTTACACATAAAGGTTTACTAGATTATGGTCCATAAATGTAGTCAACACGTCTCTCACTCGTTTCCTCGGTTTCGTTGTTGTTCTCACTCGTAGCCCTGATGGTGTCTTATCGGTCCTTCTGGAGAGCAATTACTGTTTTGTTCCTTTACATTTTATCTGCGAACTTCACAAAAGTTGTGCAGAACAAAATAAGCATTAATAAGGACAGGAAAGTCCTCCGTTTTGTGTCCATCACCCTCCCTAAAGCCGCTAACCATGACTTCAGACGTCCGCTCCGTAGGGCTGATAACGCCGCTGGTCACGCTGCTCGCTAATCGCTCCAATAACAGCTGCTTCCTCCGTAATAATGCAGACTTTTACTGGACAACAGCTGCCAGTAAAGACAACACGGTCAGCAACACTTGTAATCAGTTGTCCATGATGAATTAACCTGGTAGCCCACCGGTAATCAAGGCTGTTGTTGTCTGTGAGCTTCCGGGTACGGGTCACGTGATAGGGGTGTGAAGAATATGGGGTCAGATCAGTCTCAATAATTGCAAATGCAAACAGAAAGATTCACAAATGCGCACAGAACAATTCACAAATATATTCGATTTACAAATGCACGTAGAACAATTCACAAATACATTCCAATGCACAAATAAATAATTTACGATTTATATAAATGTAAAAAAAAATCACAAATATATTTCTGCATTTGTATGTATTTGTTTGTGGATTTGTATGTATTTGTTTGTGGATTTGTATGTATTTGTTTGTGGATTTGTATGTATTTATTTGTGGATCGCACTGCATTTATTTGCAAATCGCTTCACATTCATTTGTGGATTTATGAGACTGTCCTGCCGTCGCTGGATTCACAAATGCGTTTTTTTCAACATAGACCTATCTGTAGCCAATCAGATGTCAGCCTCATTTTCAACCAATCACATGAGCGCAGCTCCCCCCTCCCCTCCCCACGAGACTGGAAATAAATATTGTAGCCGTCTATGTTCACCCAGAGCTCTACGATACCTCATATCAGTAGAGACCGGACCAAACTATGTGTATAAATGTTATTTCGGAGTTCCTTTTTGTTGGTTTATTGCCGTTAAATCATAGCCAAATCAGTTTATGTTGTGTTCATACAGCTATGGTAAACAGCCGACGTGTGGCTTGCTAGACACAGTGAATACAGTTCGATGAAATCCACGGAGCTCCTCCGGACTATGTTATGAACCAGACATGACGGCGTTTGGTTCCCCGTGATATCTGGGACTTCCACAACACATACTGAGCAGAAATAGAGGTTATTTTTTCCACAGTTGACGGCGGACAGTTGAACGGCTATCAGGGCGATAAGCCGCGCTCCCTCTCCGGCGAGTCCAGTGCGATTCACCGATTCACGCAAATGAACACAAATAGTCCCCCGGCGAGACCGGCGGCGCGAATAACGCGGCGCGAATCGTGTTTGGTGTGAACGCAGCATTACGCCGGCAGCCTCGTGGCCTCATTGTTTGTACCATATGGTTTACACACACATAGTTTGGTCTCTACTGATATGAGGTATCGTAGAGCTCTGGGTGAACATAGACGGCTGCAATATTTATTTCCTGATTCAACAAAGCTGACAGTCTCGTGGGGAGGGGAGGGGGGAGCTGCGCTCATGTGATTGGTTGAAAATGAGGCTGACATCTGATTGGCTACAGACAGGTCTATGTTGAAAAAAACGCATTTGTGAATCCAGCGACGGCAGGACAGTCTCATAAATCCACAAATGAATGTGAAGCGATTTGCAAATGAATGCAGTGCGATCCACAAATAAATACATACAAATCCACAAACAAATACATACAAATCCACAAACAAATACATACAAATGCAGAAATATATTTGTGATTTTTTTTTTACATTTATATAAATCGTAATTTATTTATTTGTGCATTGGAATGTATTTGTGAATTGTTCTGCGTGCATTTGTAAATCGAATATATTTGTAAATCCTTCTGTGTGCATTTGTAAATTGAATATATTTGTGAATTGTTCTGTGCGCATTTGTGAATCTTTCTGTTTGCATTTGTGAGTCTTTCTGTGTGCATTTGCAATTATTGAGACTGATCTGACCCCATAGAAGAACCAGGGAAGGACAGTCGTGACTGCTAAGAACCAATCAAGTAGCGAACGCTGGTGTTGCGCGTCATCAAGAGAGAACAGACCAGACCCCAGCAAAGGTCAAGTGTGTCTGGAGTGCGCCATCTAGTGGGATCAACTGAAACGCCGGGTATTGCAGGAAAAAGGCAAAATGAATGCGGCCTTTACTATAATTTGGACAATTTTGTACCAATATTTGACGGGACGGATTAAAAAGCCCAACGGGCCGTATATGGCCAGCAGGCCGTAGTTTGCCCATGCTTGCTCTATACAGTCTGCGATACAAAAACAATAACGACTGAATTCATAGTATTCTCTTTACCTGTACCAATATGGCTCACTGCAGCTCATTGGCTGCATAAAAACCTTTTAAATCCACTGCTGTTTGGCCTCGTATCTGTTATACGATATGAAGGAATACTGTGAACTAGTGACACAGAGTAAAAACTAGACAACGTTGACACCATAGACATGTGTTAACACCATCTGTACCCAGCTAGCTGCTATATTAGCCTAATAGTGGGACACTATAAGGACTAAGCTAGCAATGCTAATTCATTAGCACTTTTTGGCAGACCACTCACCTGTGGTAATCTGTGACTGGAACACAGCCCAGGTCGACTCTTCTAGATACCGGGCATCAGTTTACAACTGACATGGAGTGTTCCGGTAGAAAATGTCTGCATTAGGTGTCCAACAGCAGCCACACTGTACTATTACCATTATTATACTATTATGATGATGACTACTGGTGTGTCGTACAATGGGCAGTGTGCAATTTATTATTTGATATCAGTCTATGCATGTACGGTTTTGGCATTGTGTGTGTGTGCGTGCACGCAAGTGAACTAGCGTATGCACCATGTTATTTTGCATTTTCTAATACAGCAGTGATGTATGTGTCCAAGACTTTTCATTCGGGACAATAAAGTCTATCTCATGGTATTGTAGAGCGCTGCAGGGATGAGGTATTTTTGTAGGCCAACAGGAAGTTAACATCAAACTGGTTCCCTCGACAAAAAGCCAATGAGGTTTACTCTTGTTATGTAACTTGCGTACTTACAAGCTAACTTTCATCTACGCGAGTTACATAAACATATTTATTTTAACCACAATCTTTTTCTGAACCTAACCAAGTAGTTCTGCACTGCAGACGCACTGATCACTTGTGTTGTGTGAGGAATTTAAGTATTAAAAGCATTGTTAGTATGATTAATAGCACCCCTAGTGGTGGATAGTAAAATGTCACGATATATTAATTAAATGTCAAAAGATAGTAAAATGTCACCAGATACTTATGGAATGTATTATATGTTTACAGTATGTTTACTATAGAAGTGTTGAACCATAAAAGACAAACATTGAATGTATTGAACTAAAAGTATAGTTACGTGTATACAGAGTGATTTAATACATGAGGCAGAAACAGGGCGAGACAGGAATTTGAGACAGGCATTTCAGAGACTACTACGACCAGAGAAGGAAGTGCAAGCTGGGGGCTTGAAGAAGGGGAAGGGGGGAACCGCTAGACCAGGGGTATTCAATTACAATTTCCAAAAGGTCCAGATTAAGAAAATCTCCTCGTGCAAAGGTCCGGAACATTACAATAATATCTAATTTGTGCTGTTTAGTGCCATATATATAGTAACAACGTATGTGTGTAGTCAACAACTGTCAAATCAAATAAAGAAAGTACACATCAATTATATTTTAACAATTATTATTCTAAGTTTTCAAATTTAACTGGATGGATTATAAATAATACATAGAAATACATAAATAAATGTTCTCTCATTTCAAGTAAAATAAGGGCTCCATCTACAAATAAAATACACAAAAGAGAACTTTTGAAAAACGCGGCACGGTTTTGGCTTTTTAGTGGCTGAAATATAAATATATCCTCCCGGTTCTAACGAGATGTCACATGCCAAGATGGGCCCACCACAGCCTGAGCAAGTGCTCCAGAGACACAGACAGACAAGGAAATTGCATGGAGGAGAGTTATGAGAGGTCAAAATGGCTCAAGCTGATGCCAAACAGATGCCAAACAGCTCTGTTATGATATATTGTACAATATGAGTGATAAACAAAGTGAAATATAATGAAATATATAGTTATATAGTATATACAATTACAATGGAACAGCTGCAAATCCTGGTTCGAAAATGAGAATTTGGCATGTTTTTTCAAACTGCTATAAATTGGGTTTGCTTCACTTTATTTCCACCAAATCTTTTTGGTGAGGCACCTGCACCATTTTTGCTATGAATTGGGAATATTTTTAAGCTTTTTAAATGTTTGCTTTTTCTTCAGGCGAACATGGGAATTTTCACTGTTTGCTGTGTTCTGTCTTCAGCTACTATTAACCAGTAACATATACACAATATTTACTCATCTCAACAAATAAACTCACAATTCCTAGTGTTATTCAACAATCAACATTTTTTAAATAGACCTTGTAGTTACAGAATTATAGTCTTTTTAGTATGGGTTACAATTTTCGAGCAGAGGACTAAAAATAGGCCTAGGGGTTAAAAAGTTAAAAGAAAGTGCTTGATTTGAGAAAATGAAAATGATAAATGAGAGAGTTTGGCTGGAGTTAACTTATTTCTTCTCTTTTGTTAACTCCATTTCACATCATAACGGTCTCAGTCAACTTTATAATAAACAATCTCTACACATCTTAACATCTTGCCCTCAGTTCAGATTGGACTGTTTGCTCGAAAGATTTATGTTTCACATCGGTGCGTTTAATATCAGCCACGGTATCTGAACATATGAGACAGAGTGGTTTTGTAGCGCCAGCAGGAAGAATGAACAAATAAGAGTTCGTCCATTCTTTGTTAAAAGCTCTGTTTTCGTGGTCCACGTATCTTTTTAGTGCACGTCATGTAAAATTATCCGACTTACTTCTCGCCTTCTCTCCATCTCCCATGTCTGTGTGCAAATCTGACTCAAGGTTCAAGGTTCTTTATTTGCCATTTGCACATAGACCAACAGTTCAGATACATTG